>NC_088396.1:31895368-32091030 GCF_034236695.1 Oncorhynchus nerka | reverse complement strand
AATCCAATTGAGCACATCTGGGACATCATGTCTCGCTCCATCCACCAATGCCACGTTGCACCACAGACTGTCCAGGAGTTGGCGGATGCTTTAGTCCAGGTCTGGGAGGAGATCCCTCAGGAGACCATCCGCCACCTCATCAGGAGCATGCCCAGGCGTTGTAGGGAGGTCATACAGGCACGTGGAGGCCACACACACTACTGAGCCTCATTTGGACTTGTTTTAAGGACATTACATCAAAGTTGGATCAGCCTGTAGTGTGCTTTTCCACTTTAATTTTGAGTGTGACTCCAAATCCAGACCTCCATGGGTTGATAAATTTGATTTCCATTGATAATTTTTGTGTGATTTTGTTGTCAGCACATTCAACTATGTAAAGAAAAACGTTTTTAATAAGAATATTCCATTCATTCAGATCTAGGATGTGTTATTTTAGTGTTCCCTTTATTTTTTTGAGCAGTGTATATATTATTATACCATGTAGAAAATAGTAAAATTAAAGAAAAACCTTGGAATGAGTAGGAGTGTCCAAACTCTTAACTGGTACTGTATGTGTGTCATAAAAATAATAACAGCAGACAACATGAAAAGTACGTTCAAATTCAAAGACATGAGAGGAATCTTCCACTCTCTGATTCGTTGAGGCTACTCCATGAATAGTTCTGAATGTGCTTGGATGTACAGGCGTGGTTATCCAATCAATTAATTGACCGCAAATGTTTTGTTGTAAAAAATATTTTTTTTCACCAGCCAACATTAAACAAGTCATTTTGCAAATCAATAGCTATATATCACATAGTAAAAAAGCCCACATTTAGAAGTGAAAGAGAGTTTAGGCTTACCTCGGCAACACTGTACCGTACAGTGAGGTTGTTGTTCAGTCTGTTGTCCGCGTTTGCACGGCAAAAGAGATCGGTTGTGATATTGAAACTGAAACTCTTAACTCTTACGTTAACAGTTAAGCTTCCGGGAAAGCACGAAGTCCACGAAGTCTTTCACTTTCTGTATCTGCAGACAAATAGGTACCACTAGTTACTACAGCCACAACGTCGTAGACCTAGCCTATTTCTATAATTTCCCTTCTTAAAATGTGATTTTAAACCTAACCTTGACACTGCTAACATTATGTCTACACCTAACCTTAAATTGAGACCAAAAAGCTATTTGTTTTGTTTTCATTCATTTTTATGATTACAGACCGTTTGACTTTGTGGCTGTGGTAACTAGTTGAAACCCCCTTGAAATAGATCCTCGAGATTGCGACATCCTCTGCAATTATACAGTTGGTTTGGAGCAGGCTTTTGGAGAGGTCGTTTATGTGAGTAGGCTACTATCGACTAATGCTTTTCCATAGCAGGAAAACAGTTACATGTTTGAAGACACATTTCGTAATGAAATTGAAGCTAAAATTGGACAATATTTTAACTTAACTTTTAATTTTGTATGCATATGGCTCAGCTGTTCAATTATGCAGATCTTAATAATATTTTTTACATAACCTTCGCAGTAGTCCTAGTCTATATAATATTCACATAATTCATCTGAACTATATTTAATTCATAATTGTATTATAGATAGAATATTTCTGGGAGCTGTAGGCTAATCATCCTGTGAAGCCACTTGACCATGGATTCCCCAATGTGCCTGGTCGAAAACGCCGACGGCGAGCTTCATGTAGTTCCTGGTGCCATCAAGTACCTGATGGGACTGAACCAGCAAGTCGTAGTGGTGGCGGTGGTCGGGCTGTACCGCACCGGCAAGTCCTACCTCATGAACAAGCTGGCTGGAAAGAGAAAAGGTGAGACAGAGACTGACTAATGCTGAGAGACATATCTGAATTCACAAACTGGTTTGGGTTTAATCTGTGCCTCAATAGACAATTCCAAATTTTTTGCATCTGTACATTTTATTTCAGAAGAAAAAGTCTATTCAATTTTTTCGTCTGAAAACGGTCTTTGAGATATTGATTTAGGTTTTGCCCTGGGAGCCACCATCCAGTCCAAAACTAAGGGAATCTGGATGTGGTGTGTGCCTCACCCTGAAAAAAGACACCACACCCTGGTGCTGCTGGATACAGAGGGGCTGGGGGATGTGGAGAAGGTGAGAGGTCAAAGTTCAGTCTCTTTACAATTCACATTAGTAATCCAGCACAGTGAACAAATATCGGAATACACAAGCACTACATGACCAAAAGTATGTAGCCTCCTGTTCGTCTAACATCTCATTCCAAAATCATGGGCAAACTGGGCCTTCCCCAAACTGTTAGAATTGTTTAGATTGTCATTGTATGCTGTAGCGTTAAGATTTCCCTTCACTGGAATTAAGGGGCCTAGCCCAAATGATAAAATACAGCACCAGACCATTCCTACTCCTCCACCAAACTCTACAGTTGGCACAATGCATTTGGGCAGGTAGCGTTCTCCTGGCATCCACCAAACCCAGATTCGTCCGTCGGACTGCCAGATGGTAAAACGTGACTCATTCCTCCAGAGAATGTGTTTCCAATGCTGCAGAGTCCAATGGCAGCAATCTTTACACCCCTCCAGCCGACGCTTGGCATTGCACATGGTGATCTTAGGCTTTTGTGCTACTGCTTGGCCATGGAAACCCATTTCATGAAGCTCCCAATGAACAGTACTTGTGCTGACGTTGCTTCCAGAGGCAGTTTGGAACTCGGAAGTGAGTGTTGCAACCGAGGACAGACGTTTTTATGCGCTACGAGCGTCAGCCCTCAGCGGTCCCGTTCTGTGAGCTTGTGTGGCCTACCACTTCACGGCTGAGCCGTTGTGTTGTTGCTCCTAAACATTTCCACTCCACAATAACAGCACTAACAGTTCACCGGAGCAGCTCTAGCAGGGCAGAAATTAGATGAACTGACTTGTTGGAAAGGTGGCATCCTATGATGGTGCCACATTGAAAGTCGCTGAGCTCTTCAGTAAGGCCAATCTCTTGCCTTTGTCTATGGAGATTGCATGGCTTGGTGCTCGATTTTATACACCTGTCAGCAACCGGTTTGATTAAATAGCCGAACCCACTAATTTGAAGGGGTGTCCACATACTTTTGTATAGATAGTGTATTTGAAATGATTTAATTTCATTTAGCCGTATCACCAGTAGGCATGTTGCTGTTGTCATACTTGTTTCAGGGAGATTCTAAGAATGATGCATGGATCTTCTCCTTGGCCATTCTGTTAAGCAGTACTCTGGTCTACAATAGTCGAGGGACCATTGACAATCAAGCCGTGGAGAACCTCCAGTATCCTTTAAACCAATATCTATTTCCCCATGGCAAACCTCCCCTGTTTCCTCTCCTGTTGACTTTAACAGGTGTACATATCACATGGTTAGGGGATATTTCCCCCAACCGGGCCATTTCTTGGAACTCCCTCTCATATTGAAAGTGAAAGTGCTGTACATTTGTATATCTATTGGATGCTGAGCAAAATGCCCTTCCAGACCTGGAGCAATATATTGTGTTACTGACAGCGTTAATTACGTGTTTGCAGAATGTTTAACACACTGTACTTTGTTGGATCGATTCCCTTAGGGGTTACTCAGTGCATGTGGACACAGTCCATTCAATAAGGACCTGAAACAGCTCATATGCTAGAACTGTTGTATAGCAAGTCATTGTACAACTGTAGCAGGCACATGTCAATGCAGATGCACATGCTTTAAAAAAACTTTGGTAGCTTTTATCAGTCGATCCTCAACCGTCCCTAAAGATATGTGAGTGAGCTGACAGAGCGGATCAAGGTGAATTCTTCCAGTGCAGCTTCATCC
The DNA here is from genome assembly GCF_034236695.1 of Oncorhynchus nerka. NCBI lineage: Eukaryota > Metazoa > Chordata > Actinopteri > Salmoniformes > Salmonidae > Oncorhynchus > Oncorhynchus nerka. The sequence continues at coordinate 32,087,247 of NC_088396.1, read as the reverse complement.
TCTCACGATGACGAGGAAGGAGGGGATGCCCAGTTTGTGCAGTTCTTTCCGAATTTTGTGTGGGCCGTCAGAGATTTCACTCTACTACTCGAGATCGACGGCAGAAATGTCACCGAAGATGAGTATCTGGAGCATTCACTGGAACTCAGAAAAGGTGACATTAGCACTAGCCACCATCCCAATGATCAACTGTGCACAATGTCTCTACATAGAATAGTGCACCATTAACAATTACACAGTTGGAATAATCATTATCTCACAAAGAGCATAAGGGTTGTGAAACAAGATGATTGATATTGGCTCTGCCTGTCAAAATGACCTATTATAAAATCATTCCTATGAAAATGTAATGTAGGATTACACTCATAATCAAACAGACACATAAACCAAATGATTTTATCCAGTTGGTTTATTGGACATAAGGTATTCTGCCTCATGTTAATTTAAGCATATCTCTGTATATGCTTGTCTGTTAATGACTGTGTGTTTGGATGGTGAACTCTAAGGGCCGGAACCCCAGACACAGATTAGGCCTCTAGACGAGATTCTCCACTGAACACACGTTTGTGTGCAGGACAAGGCCTAGTCTGTGTCTGGGAAACCAGCCCTAAAAATAGATTAATGTCAACTGTAATGGTGAATGCTGACTATCATTCAGGTGGGGGTAAAAAGAACCTGATGTACAACCTCCCACGAGAGTGCATCCGGAACTACTTCCCCTCGCGCAAGTGCTTTGCATTCCCCACTCCTACAACTCCTGCCAACATGCCCCATCTGGATTCCATGGACGAGGCTGACCTCTGTGGAAGCTTCCGAAAGGTTGCAGATACTTTCTGCCGCTTCATTTTCCAGGAGAGCCGTACAAAAACTGTCAAAGGGGGACACAAAGTAACCGGGAGAAGTAAGTCAAATATCAGCAGATTTTGCACATATGCATTGAATGTAGACTGTTATTGTACCACCAAATGTATACACTTATATTTTTCTTCCCGCCTCTATCTGATTGCAGTGCTCGGCCACTTGGTTAAAACCTATGTGGAGACCATAGCCAAAGGCTCTGTGCCCTGTCTGGAGAATGCGGTGCTGGCCATGGCTCAAATTGAGAACCAGGCTGCTGTGGACGAGGGCCAAGTAGTATACCAGAGGGGTATGGAGGAGGTGAAGGCCTTATTCCCTGTGGCAATGGGTCAGATTTCAGCTCATCACCTCCGCTCAGACCACCAGGCCACGCAGGCTTTCATGAAACGATCCTTCAAAGACGAAAATGGGGATTTCTTGAAAGCGTTGGCGGTAAGGGTCATCATTTCAGATCTGTGCCTGGTACAAACACTGCCTTAGTTCTTAACTCTGTCAAGGACCACTTTTTACAAATGCTTCCCTAAAACAGTCTTGACTCCTGCAGGTGGCCATTGCAAAGCACTACGCTGACCTTCTCATCCAGAACGAGGATGCCTCAGAGAAGAAGTGTGCGGCCCTTCTGGAGAAGCTGTCTGTTCCGATGGCCCAGAAGATTAAGGAGGGGATCTATGCCACACCTGGAGGATATGAGCTTTACTGCAGTCACCATGACAACATGGTGGCACAGTACCGGGCCGAGCCTGATAAAGGAGTTAGGGTAAGAATCCTTGCTAGGGCTGAAACATTCATCAAAATATCCATATTAAACACTGGAGCTGTTCTCATCTTTCAGGCCGATCCACTTAGTTTCAATTTCGTAGATGGATTGCTGTTTCTATCAACCTCTTATGATTTATTTACCTTTATTTAACTAGGCAAGTCAGTTAAGATTAGCTTCCATGTTAGCTTCCATCTGCAGCATCATACCAGAAACAGATTGCCATCAACCAATGATAAAACATGTAGCCTTTGGGGGTGTTTTCTACAGGCTGAGGAGATTCTTGAGCAGTTCCTGAGGGATAAGAGTCTAGAGAAGAATTCCATCCTGCAAGCTGACAAAAAATTGACAGAAAATGAGAAAAAGATCCACGGTAAGTCCAAAATATAGCATTGGGATGTTATTATCTGGTTGCATTCAGTTTTCTGGTTGGAGTGACTTCTCACAATAAATTGGTGATAATCTTGCACGAAGTCAACATAGATCTGGGATGTTTGAAAGAGTAATCTAAAAGTTATGGCCTACTCCAGAACATGGAAAAGATCAGGGGCTGTCTGTGACTCCATATGAGGGAGAACATGAGTAGTCCAGAAACTAAAGTGTTTTCCTACCTCAACTCTTCCTTTGGACCATGCAGAGGAGAAGGAGAGATCAGCTGTGCTGGAGCAGGAGAAGAAGGCTGCTGAAGAGAAACGGTTGGAGATGGAGCGCACCATGGAGGACGATCGCAGAAGCAAAGATGAGAAGTTGAAGCAGATGGAAGAGAAGATGAAGGAGGAGATGAAGCAACAGGAACAGGACTTCCACAGGGCCTTGGAGTGCAAGATGCAGGAGCAGAAGGATCTGCTGGAGAAGGGCCACAAGGAGAAGGCTGACTTAATGAGACAGGAGATAGAGGAGTTCAAGAAGAGCAACAAACCTGAGAAGGAAGGAGGTGGTTTCCTTGAGTCTACAGTCATGCCTGTTCTTCGACTTGGATTGGACGCTGCCAACACTTTCTTTCAATATAAGCTCATGAGGGAGCTTTTATGAAGTAAAAACATTGTGTATTACTTGAGCAGGTACACAGATAGACACATTTCTTAATTTTCCCCTTCCACTTTCCTCTTCCATGTTAGCGGTAATGCTGCAATTAGTTGGTTGTAGTTTTGGGTAGGGCAGACATTTCCATATGTTTTTGTTAGCTGCATGTGTGACAACTCCACCAGTCCTATTTATGATATCTTTTGCGAAGATGATACTTTTTGTTTTTGATCAATTAGTATATTTGAGCGTAACCACAATTTGTTGTATTATTTGTTCTGTCTTTTCTGGTGGATTAAATATAAATTGCTACCAACTTTCTATGGCTTGTTTTAAAAATAGTTATATTTGGGAGATGATCTCCTTTTCAAATAACTGAAAGTGAGAGGTTGTAATCTGAATAAAGGAAAGAAGGCCATTCTTGAAAATAGGTTGAGACATTCTTCCTAATTTGCAATATAAATAGGCCCGTTTAATTTTGTCTGGCTTGCGGTTCCAAATAAAATATAATATTTTTTTCTGAAATAATAAAAAATACTTTTCGCTAGGTGTAGGCAAGACCATAAGCAAATAGGTAAACTGGGACCTTATCTACAGTTGCTTTATTTTTTATAATATATACACTTGATCTTTCTTGAATAAGTTCCTCCATTTCTTTTTGTTTTTCCTCTACATCATTCTGAGCCTCCATTGTAGAGTTTTTATCCTTTTGTTCTGTTAGACCTTTGTGGTGGTTAATTTCTGTATTATCAAATGAGGAGGGACAAACTTATCACACAAGTCAGAGTTATACTTAAACTGAATCTTTATTAGTGAGAAAAATACAAAGGTTTTTTATAGCCAAGATACACCCCTTTCAACCTACATGACGAAAAACAGATATGTATAATGGATCACAAGGTTAAGATTTGTATGAAAGATACCTATAATACACAGCAGACAGTATCTGCTGTGTTAACAGTTTTCATTGCATAGAGACCAGTGTCTGGCCCTCCGACTCCAAACTGGAACCATCTCTCCCTGGTACCATATATAACAGAAACATTAACTCATGTTCTGTAATGCTCTTTAGGTTTTTTCACCCAAAATACATCATAAATCTCTCCTTTCAGTGTTATCTCCCAGAGGCCCATCCTCCGTAGAACACGCACAATAGTTAACAGAATACTCTATTCTGTTGCATAAAACAACCATTTGATGTGATAAAATTATTATTATAACAATCTTGCAATACCTTCTATTTCCTTTGTTAGTATGGGCTCTTTTGACCTAAATTGCTTTTGTTTTAGAGATGAGTACTGAATTTCATGGCCTCTAAAGGCTGCACATTTAAAATTGTCCCATACAATAAGGGGATTTGCTGTGCCTGTGTTATGTCTGAAAAATGTAGTTCTAAATTCCTCTGTCCTAGTTTTTTAAAAGTTAGCATCCAATAGGTTTTGACTAAATGTTAAATATCCTCGTCCATGTGGAAATTCAGTAAGAGTAATGTATATGCCAATTATCTGATGGTCCGACCGCATTCTATCCCCTATCAACACTTTTTAAACTGTTGGTGCCAACGAGAATGACATAAGAAAAAGTTGAGACGACTATCTTGATTAAGCCTACACTACAGTTGAAGTCGGAAGTTTACATACACCTCAGCCAAATACATTTAAACTCAGTTTTTCACAATTCCTGACATTTAATCCTAGTAAACATTCCCTGTCTTAGGTCAGTTAGGATCACCATTTTATTTTAAGAATGTGAAATGTCACAATAATAGTAGAGAGAATGATTTATTTCAGCTTTTATTTCTTTCATCACATTCCCAGTGGGCCAGAAGTTTACATACACTCAATTAGTATTTGGTAGCATTCCCTTTAAATTGTTTATCTTGGGTCAAACGTTTCGGGTAGCCTTCCACAAGCTTCCCACAATAAGTTGGGTGAATTTTGGCCCATTCCTCCTGACAGAGTTGGCGTAACTGAGTCAGGTTTGTAGACCTCCTTGTTCACACACGCAATACCTTGACTTTGTTGTCCTTAAGCCATTTTGCCACAACTTTGGAAGTATGCTTGGGGTCAATGTCCATTTGGAAGACCCATTTGCTTTAACTTCCTGACTGATGTCTTGAGATGTTGCTTCAATATATCCACATAATTTTCCATCCTCATGAAGCCATCTATTTTGTGAAGTGCACCAGTCCCTCCTGCCGCAAAGCACCCCCACAACATGATGCTGCCCCGTGCTTCACGGTTAGGATGGTGTTCTTCGGCTTGCAAGCCTCCCCCTTTTCCTCCAAACATAACGATGGTCATTATGGCCAAACAGTTCTATTTTTGTTTCATCAGATCTGAGGACATTTCTCCAAAAAGTATGATATTTGTCCCAAAGTGCAGTTGCAAACCGTAGTCTGTTTTTTTATGGCTGTTTTAGAGCAGTGGCTTCTTCCTTGCTGAGCGGCCATTCAGGTTATGTCGATATAGGACTCATTTTACTGTGGATATAGATAATTTTGTACCTGTTTCCTCCAGCATCTTCACAAGGTCCTTTGCTGTTGTTCTGGGATTGATTTGCACTTTTCGCACCAAAGTACGTTCATTTCTAGGAAACAGAACACGTATCCTTCCTGAGCGGTATGACTGCTGCATGGTCCCATGGTATTTATACTTGTGTACTATTGTTTGTACAGATGAATGTGGTACCTTCAGGCGTTTAGAAATTGCTCCAAAGAATGAACCAGACTTGTGGAGGTCTACAATTTATTTTCTGAAGTCTTGGCTGATTTCTTTTGATTTTCCCATGATGTCAAGCAAAGAGGCCCTGAGTTTGAAGGTAGGCCTCAAAATACATCCACAGGTACACCTACAATTGACTCAAATTATGTCAATTAACTTATCAGAAGCTTTGAAAGCCATCAAATCATTTTCTGGAATTTTCCAAGCTGTTTAAAAAGGCACCGTCAACTTCGTGTATGTAAACTTCTGACCCACTGGAATTGTAATACAGTGAATTATAAGTGAAATGATCTGTCTTTAAACAAATTTTGGAAAAATGATTTGCTTCATGCACAAAGTAGATCTCCTAATCTACTTGCCAAAACTATAGTTTGTTAACAAGAAATTTGAGGAATGTTTGAAAAACCTAGTTTTAATGACTCCAACCTAAGTGTATGTACACTACTGACTTCAACTGTATATCTTACTAGGTCCGGAGATTTAAGCCTCCATATATCCACTAATTCTAATATATCCATTCCATTCACGTTTCCTGAAGAGCATGAAGGTGATAGTTTGTAGTGTGGTTTCCTTTCTGGTCCATTGAGGTATTTAAAACAGTATTTTAATCTCCCACCATAATAATATAATATTGTATTGCTTGTAGGGTTGATCATTTATTATCTATCTTTTCAAAGAAGTGTGGATCATAATTATTTGGTCCGTAAAGGTTAATGAGCCATATCAATTTATGGTCCAATAACGTATTTAAAATCATACATCTACCTTGCGGACCTGTTTGGACAATTTGCACATTCGGATCAAAATTACTCTTATTTAATATCATCACCCCTTTCGAGTTTCTTTGCCCATAGGATAATTATATCCCCCCCCCCCTCTTTTTCCACACAACTTCATCTGAAATTGTTGAATGAGTTTCCTGTAAACAATAGATATGATATTCCTTCTCTTTGAGCCAGGTAAATATTTTTCTGATTTTCTTCTTATCTGCTAAGCCATTACAATTATAACTGGCTATACTTATTTTACCATTCACCATAATCAGACACACGTTTCAAATCTATTCATCAAAATATATGTTCGTAGATTTACCATTAAAATGTACCATAGGGATTGAGTGTTCATATCGCTGTACCATGATATTTGCATTGCTACTAAGTAACCCTCCAATTGTTCTCCACTATTCCACCCACTAAAGCCCATCCCTAGTTGGGTAGTCATCCCAGTGACCGGCAGACCACCCCGTCCCCCGGATCCTTAGGCCCCCCGAGAGGCCAGGACCCATCCTTTGAAAAGAGAACACAGTGCCACCCACTGAACAGAAGCAGATCAACCGGTAAAAGCATTTCCAATGCTCTCACCTCAATCTGCTTTATATTTAGCCTTTCAAAATATATATATTCAAAAATCTTGCGCATCTTAATTTCCATCATTAACAATTCATATGTGTAATAATGTCGTCAGTTCATGCAAAGGATTGTTACCCATAACCAGGATTGCCATTGCATTACATTACATTTTTGTCAAGCACTTATTATTTTAGCAAACAAATATTGTGATTCATCCTATATTGTCCCTAACATCCTTACACCCTTGCAACAGATGTGGGACACACACACACACACACACACACACACACACACACACACACACACACACACACACTTCCCCCACAATGCTTAACGGTTGTTACATCCCAGAGCCCAACTCAAGAAAGGAGCTGATTTACGAATGCATATACAGTTACAGTTGTTTGAGAAAGAATGCAAGATTGAGCAGAAATTTGCACAAATTTGAGATTTGACTAACCATAAAAATGGTGTATTACTTGAACATGTACACATTTGTTTGCTTTATCTAGCAATGTAAAGCGGAAAGTAAAGTTGATAGCCATGCTTAGTATCAGTATAAGCTTTATATGCAAGAGTGATGTATTATTGTTCTCATACAGTATATGTATTTACAGGTTTTGGTGAAATTATCACTGTACTAGTATAGCGCTTAAATCTAGAGGCTTTAATAAAAACATTTCTAGACTATAACTAAGACTTTTCTTTAATCATAATATACACTGAACAAAATTATAAACGCAACATGCAAACATTTCTAAGATTTTACTGAGTTATAGTTTATATAAGTAAATCAATCTACTGAAATAAATAAATTAAGCCCTAATCTATGGATTTAACGTGACTGGGAATACAGATATGCATCTGTTGGTCACAGGTACCTTTTAAAAAAGTTAAGCTGTGGACCAGAAAACCAGTTAGTATCTGGTGTGATCACCATTTGCCTCACGCAGTGGAACACATCTCCTTCTCATAGAGTTGATCAAGCCGTTGATTGTGGCCTGTGGAATGTTGTCTCACTCCTCTTCAATGGCAGTGTGAAGTTGCTGGATATTGATGGGAACTGGAACATGGTGTCGTACTTGTCGATTCAGAGCATACCAAACGTGCTTAATGGGTTACATGTCTGGTGAGTATGCAGGCCATGGAAGAACTGGGACAATTTCAGCTTCCAAGAATTGTGTACAGATCCTTGTGACATGGGGTCATGCAATATCATGCTAAACATGAGGTGATGACGGCAGATGAATGGCACAACAATGGGCCTCAGGATCTCGTCACGGTGTCTCTGTGCATTCAACTTTCCATCGATAAAATGCAATTGTGTTTGTTGTCCGTAGCTTGTGCCCGTCCATACCATAACCCCACCGCCACAATGGGGCACTGTTCACAATGTTGGCATCAGCAAACCGCTCGCCGACACAATGCCATACATGCTGTCTGCCATCTGCCCTGTACAGTTGAAACTGGGATTAATCCGTGAAGAGAACACTTTTCCAGCATGCCCACGGCCATTGAAGGTGAGCATTTCCCCACTGAAGTCGGTTACGAGACCAAACTGCAGTCAGGACAAGAACCTGTTAAGGACGACGAGGTCGTAGATGAGCTTCCCTGAGACAGTTTGTGCAGAAAGTCTTTGGTTGTGCAAACCCGCAGTTTCGTCACCTGTCCAGTAGGCTGTTCTTAGACAATCCCGCAGGTGGAGATTCCAGATGTTGAGGTCCTGGGCTGGTGTGGTTACGCAAGGTCTGCGGTGTTGAGGCCAGTTAGACGTACTGCCAAATTCTCTAAAATGACATTGGAGGTGGCTTAAGGTAGGGAAATTAACATTAAATGATCTGGAAACAGCTCTGGTGGACATTCCTGCAGTCAGCATGCCAATTGCACACTCCCTCAAAACTTCAGACATCTGTGGCATTGTGTTGTGACAAAACTGCACGTTTGAGTGGCCTATTATTGTCCACAGCATAAGGTACATCTCTGTAATGATCATGATGTTTAATCAGCTTCTTGATATGCCACACCTGTCAGGTGGATGGATTATCTTGGCAAAGGAGAAATGCTCACTAACAGGGATGTAAACACATTTGTGCACAACATTTGAGAGAAATAAGCTTTCTTTGCATATGGAAAATGTCTGGTGTCTTATATTTCAGCTCATGACATATGGGACCAACACTTTACATGTTGCATTTCTATTTTTGTTCAGTATACTTTTCATGGTCTTATACTCTTTGAGAACATTGTCTATTGAAGCTAAATATAATTCATTTGGATATTATATAATATGAAAAATTCATCTCTGAAGTTGCACTGTGTATAAAATGCATATCAGTTTATAAATAAATATATTCATTTGAATCCACTTTGAATCTTTTTGTGTTTAAGTAAGTAGTAATCGTCTGTTACTGACTCGCATCTGGAAAACCCCATTTATGCCTTCGTGGCCTGATGCACCTGTAAGGCGTCTAGGTGTAGCAGGTAAGACAGAGTCAGGGGCAGGACAAAGAGATGAGTAATTCATGTAACTTTACTCAAAACAACCAACCCTCCAAGATTTCCCCATTCCCCGATAGCTGCTACTCAAGCATCCGATACCCCACCGGAAAAAAACTTGCCCTCCATTTTATATTTCATATTTTTTAACTATATCCTCTCTAACTACTAAATTGTAGTAACTGAGGGAGGTGAACACAGCAGTCTTTGAGAAGATACAGCGTGCAGTGACTCAACCCACTCAAGTGGGAACTGCATGGAAGAGCACTAGTAAGCTAGTGACTCAGCCCTCATAACAGGGTCAAAGGCAGAGAATCTCAGTGGAGAGAGGGGAACTGGCCAGGCAGAGACAACAAGGGCGGTTCTTCGCTCCAGTGCCTTTCTGTTCACGACACTCAATCATAGGACCAAGTGAAGAGATGAGTTTTCAGTAAAGACTTAAAGGTCGAGCCTGAGTCTCCGTCTCTCACATGGATAGGCAGACCATTCCATAAAAATTGAGCTCTATAGGAGAAAGCCCTGCCTCCAGCCATTTGCAAGCCTGCATTATGTGACCGTAGCGTACGTGTAGGTATGTACGGCAGGATCAAATCAGAGAGATGGGTAGGAGCAGGCCCATGTAATGCGTTGTAGGTTAGCAGAAAAACCTTGAACTCAGCCATAGCCTTAAGAGGAAGCCAGTGTAGAGAGGCTAGCACTGGTGATATGATCACATTTTTTGGTTCTAGTAAAGATTCTAGCAGCCATGTTTAGCACTAACCAAAGTTTATTTAGTGCCTTATCTAGGTAGCCGGAAAGTCGAGCACAGCAGTAGTCTAATCGTGAAGTGACAAAAAGCATGGATTAGCTTTTTCAGATAAGTTTCAGATATTTGCAATGTTACGAAGATGGAAAAAAGCTGTCTTTGAAATATTCTTGATATGTTCCTCAAAAGAGAGATCAGTGTAATGCCAAGGTCCTTCACAGTTTTATTTGAGACGACTGTACAATCATCAAGATTAATTGTCAGATCCAACAGAAGATCTCTTGGTTTCTTGGGACCTAGAAGTAGCATCTCTGTTTTGTCTTTGTTTAAAAGTAAAACATTTGTCGCCATCCACTTCCTTATGTCTGAAACACAGGCTTCCAGGGAGGGCAATTTTGGGGCTTCACCATGTTTCATCAAAATGTACAGCTGTGTATCATCCATACAGCAGTGAAAGTTAACATTATGTTTCCTAATAACATCACCAAGAGGTAAAATATATAGTGAAAACAATAGTGGTCCTAAAACCGAACCTTGAGGAAACTTACAATTGATTTGTCAGATGACAAACCATCCACAGAGACAAACTGATATCTTTCCGACAGATAAGATCTAAACCAGGCAAGAACTTGTCCATGTAGACCACTTAGTTTCCAATCTCTCCAAAAGAATGTGGTGATCGATGGTGCCAAAAGCAGCACTAAGGTCTAGCTGCACGAGGACAGATACAGAGCCTTGGTTTGATGCCATTAAAAGGTAATTTACCACCTTCACAAGTGCAGTCTCAGTGCTATGATGGGGTATAAAACCAGACTTAAGTGTTTCATATACATTATTTGTCTTCAGGAAGGCGGTGAGTTGCTGCGCAACAGCTTTTTATAATAAAAATGAGAAGGAACGGGAGCTTCGTTATAGGACAATCGTTTTTTTTCATTTTCTGAGTCATGGTTTGGCTTTTTCAAGAGGCTTTATTACTGCCACTTTTAGTGAGTTTGGTAAACATCCGGTGGATAGGCAGCCATTTATTATGTTCAACATAGGAGGGCCAAGCACACGAAGCAGCTCTTTCAGTAGTTTAGTTGGAATAGGGTCCAGTATGCAGCTTTGAAGGTTTAGAGGCCATGACTATTTTCATGAATGTGTAAAGATGGGATTTTTAAAATGTAGTGTCTCCATTGATCCTAGGTCCTGGCAGTGTTGTGCAGACTCAGGACATCTGAGCTTTAGAGAAATACGCAACTTCAAAGAGGAGTCCGTGATTTGCTTTCTAATGATCATGATCTTTTCTTCAAAGAAGTTCATGAATTGATTACTGCTGAAGTGAAAGCCATCCTCTCTTGGGGAATGCTGCTTTTTAGTTAGCTTTGCGACAGTATCAAAAATAAATTTTGGAAAAATAGGATGATCGAGCATCAGTGATGCTTCTTCGATATTGCAAGGTACTGTCTTTCCAAGCTAATCAGAAGAGTTCCAGTTTGGTGGAGCACCATTTCCGTTCCAATATTCTGGAAGCTTGCTTCAGGGCTTGGGTATTTTCTGTATACCAGGGAGCTAGTTTCTTGTGACAAATGTTTTTTTTTTAGGGGTGCGACTGCATCAAGGGTATTACGCAAGTTTATATTTAGTTCCTCAGTTAGGTGGTTAAACGATTTTGTACTCCAACGTCCTTGGGTAGGTAGAGGGAGTCTGGAAGGGCATCTAGGAATCTTTGGGTTGTCTGATAATTCATAGCACAGCTTTTGATGATCCTTGGTTGGGGTATAAGCAGATTATTTGTTGTGATTGCAAACATAATGAGATGGTGATCCACTGAGTCGATGATGGCTCCGAAAGCCTTTTGGAGTGGGTCTGTAGAGTTTTCCATGTGAATATTAAAGTCACTATGCTAGTGACAGACTCCACTAAGCTGGCAGGCTGGATAACAGCCTGCTGCCCAGCCTGTACCCTATGTCATTGTGGCTAGAGGAGTTAGAGCCCTGTCTGATCAGCAGCTACACCTTTCTCCAGTCTCAACATTAACCAGAAGAGCCCAGTAAAACTACTAGGAAATAGTGCAACAGAAACACTGCTGTTCAACAATGGTACAATGGGGCCAAACCAGCTGTCACTTCATAGAAGTGAGTTCCTTAGTCAGTTCCTTAGTTTATAACCAGGGAGAACTGATGAGCTGGGATTTTCTGCCTCTAAACCCTATAACGGAGGCTGAGTCACTGGCTTACTGGTGCTCTTCCATGCCGTCCCTATGAGGGGTGCGTCACTTGAGTGGGTTGAGTCACTGACGTGGTCTTCCTGTCCGGGTTGCTCCCCCCCCCCGGGTTCATTTCGTGGGGGAGATCTTCGTGGGCTATACTCGTATACTCGGCCTTGTCTCAGGACAGTAAGTTGGTGGTTGAAGATATCCCTCTAGTGGCCGGTCACTGGGATGACAACCCAACTAGGGACGGGCTTTAGTGGGTGGAATAGTGGAGAACAATTGGAGGGTTACTTAGTAGCAATGCAAATATCTGGAGTATTTCTCCTGTCTTATCTGGTGTCCTGTGGGAATTTAAGTATGCTTTCTCTAATTCTCTCTCTCTTTCTTTCTCACTCTCTCTTTCTCTCAGAGGACCTAAGCCCCAGGACTATGCCTCAGGACTACCTGGCCTGATGACTCCTTGCTGTGCCTTTTCTAATGAGTTTTTCCTAGCCACCGTGCTTCTACACCTGCATTGCTTGCTGTTTGGGGTTTTAGGCTGGGTTTCTGTACAGCACTTTGTGACATCAGCTGATGTAAGAAGGTCTTTATAAATACATTTGATTGATTTGATTGATTGATGAGCTGAATCTCTACATGGAAACATAAGCCCAAGCTTTCACATGAAAAAGAGACACATCCTGTCTTTCAGTCACCTCATATCAATTTAATCAAATAAAAACATGAGTACATCAGCAGCAGGACAACAAGAGGAACTGTAGTTATGGAATTATATGAACATATCTCTACTCAGTTGACCTGTGCCCAGATCAGTTTTTGATCCAGGATGAGACATGCAGTAATGATACTCCTATAGGACTAATGATCTTCATTAATCTGCTGCTTGGACACACCACACACATCAAGACCTGAGGGGAATGTCACAAAGCAGGATCAAGGAGTTATCCACCTTACTTTGACAAACATATATACTGTGCTGTAACCTTCTGAATAAAACCCGGCATTGACCAGCATAGGCTACCAGCCTTCATTGTGTTTTCTCTGGTGGCCAGCATGTTTTTTTGTGGTTTTGCCAGTGACCAGCCTTCATTGTGTTTTGGCCAGCATTATCTTACTTTATGCTGGTTTGCAATATGATGTCTAACTAGAATCCAGGCTGTGTGGCTAGCCAACAATTGGGACTTTTATTCAACCCCAATTTACATTTGGAATGACTGTCAGGATTAGAAAAATTATGAAATAACTCCAGACATCGTCTCATACAATTCAAGGTATTACACAGATTACACTATTCCAAAACCAAACTGCATAGGATATTTCCTGATACATCCCCTGTGTGATAAATGTCAGGCTAGAATAGTGGGGAATAAGGGGGAGGAATAAGTGGGAGGAGTAAGTGGGGTGGGGGGGGGGGGGTGACATCTACCCTCTTTCTTTCTACCAGTGCTTGTTCTGTATGTCGTGTTCTGTATTATTTGTTTTGTACCCAGAACTCTGGGTCTTGTTGTTTCTGTCTGCTCTTTTATGTTTAGATAAGAATGGTATACTTGTATTTTATACCTATACACCATTCTTGTGTGTGTTCAATAAAAACATAGGATAATGATGGGTGTGGTTTTGTCGACCAGCTTGACCAGATAGATCAACCAAACTCAAATCGCGGTCCGGGTCTGGACCCAGAGAAGGGTCAATACGGACCGGGTAACATCGCATTCAGTCATATCAAAATGAATACATTATTTTTAGGACAGCTTTCAAAAATCAACTGGGCATGACGTTATTTCTAACTCAGCAACTCTCTCTCTCTTGAAGCAACCCTCACCTCTACTAGTTCCCCGTCTAATTCAACCCCTCGTTTTACCCAACCACATAAATGCAAATATCCTCTGTGGAACCTCGGGACAAACAGACAGAAAGATACAAAGATTTGACCACTGTTCAAGTGTTAATATCACAGATGGAAGAAAGAGCTAAGTTAGCAGTATCTTTGTTAATATGACATGTTAAAAAAATACTCAAAGACGAGTGGACGGAAAAGTATGCGTACAAAACCAACGTGCCTGACATGCAGCAAGTCCATCGTCCTCGTGAAAAGTGTCAACATTAAGCTCTATTATGACACCAATCACATCCCAGATCCACCAAAGTCAATTACCTGACAGCCAAACAACGTGCAAGGGACTGTTCATTGCGGATAACTTTGGTTTTACTGACGCTGAGATGGTAAAATAATCCTTGTGTGGAGTTACTGACACCTTGCTTGAATGGAAAATATAAAACTGATCCCACTGTCAGATTCCACAGCAATGAGAACTGAAATATTTGCTGAAGTTTTGACTTAACAACTTGATGAGGCCACTCAAAATGCACCATGTACTTCATTAGATGTGGATGATTCAATGCCCAGCTTGATGACTTCACTGTTGGAAGAGAACTGCTGCTAATCCAGAACCTTCTTGGTCATAAATGTGACAAAATTGTCAGAGGAAGAAAAACAGATTTTCAGATGGGTAGATGTCACATCACTGCAAATGGAGTTGATTGAGCTGCAAGGAAATGTGGCTTTGAAGTAGCAGGCTTATGATTGTGACCCTGCCACCTTCTGGGGAAAGATGGTGCTTGCAGCTGATGTCCCAGTTCTCAAGTAACTGGCACTACACATACTGACCATGTTCAGCTCCACATACAGCTGTACATCAGCCTTCTCCATATATATATACATTTTTTTATAGTACTTTTTACCCCTTTTTCGTGATATCCAATTGGTAGTTACAGTCTAGTCCCGTCACTGCAACGTCCTCTGAAACACAAACCCACACAAACCCACCATGCTTGCTTAACCCGGAAGCCAGCTGCACCAATGTGTCGGAGGAAACGCCGTACAGCTGTCAACCGAAGTCAGCGTGCATGTGCTCAGCTGCCACAAGGAGTTGCAAGAGCACTATGGGACAAGCACATCCCAGCCGGCCAAACCCTCCCCTAACATGGACGATGCAGGGCCGATTGTGCACCGCCTCATGGGTCTCCCAGTCGCGACACAGCCCGGGATCGAACCCAGATCTGTAGCGACACCTCTAACACTGTGAAGCAGTGCCTTAGACCGCTGCGCCACTCAGGAGGCCCTCCACAATTAACTTCATTAAAAACAAATACCGCACCAGGCTCACCAGTGTCTCCGAGTTGCTCGCATGCACACCATTTGTGCCAAATTTCAAAGCATTGGCAGGAGACAAAAAGTGGAATTTCTCTCATCAAATCAAATTTATTTGTCACATACACATGGTTAGCAGATGTTATTGTAAGTGTAGCGAAATGCTTGTGCTTCTAGTTCCGACCATGCAGTAATATCTAACAAGTAATATAACCTAACAATTCCACAACAACTACTTTATACACACAAGTGTAAAGGAATGAATACGAATATGTACATAAAAATATATAAATGAGTGATGGCCGAATGGCATAGGCAAGATGCAGTAGATGGTATACAGTTTATACATATGAGATGAGTAATGTAGGGTATGGAAACATATAAAGCGGCATTGTTTAAAGTGGCTAGTGATACATTACATCAAGATGGCAAGATGCAGTAGATGGTATAGCGTACAGTATATACATATGAGATGAGTAATGTAGGGTATGAGAACATTATATAAAGTGACATTGTTTAAAGTTGTCACGCCCTGACCTTAGAGATCCTTTTTATGTCTCTATTTTGGTTTGGTCAGGGCGTGAGTTGGGGTGGGCAGTCTATGTTTTGTGTTCTATATTTTCTATTTCTGTGTGTTTGGCCGGGTGTGGTTCACAATCAGAGGCAGCTGTCTATCGTTGTCTCTGATTGAGAACCATACTTAGGTAGCCTTTTCCCACCTGTGTTTTGTGGGTAGTTGTTTTCTGTTTTTGTGTCTGCATCAGACAGAACTGTTTCGGTCGTGCTCTTTGTTTTGTTATTCAGTGTTCTATTAAATAATCATTAACACTTACCACGTTAAGCTTTGGTCCACTTCTTCAAACAGCCGGTACAAAAGTGGCTAGTGATACATTTAATTACATCAAGATGGCAAGATGCAGTAGATGGTATAGCGTACAGTATATACATATGAGATGAGTAATGTAGGGTATGTGAACATTATATAAAGTGGCTAGTGATAAATTGATTACATCAATTTTCCATTATTAAAGTGGCTAGAGATTTGAATCAGTATGTTGACAGCAGCCACTCAATGTTAGTGATAGCTGTTTAACAGTCTGATGTTCTTGAGATAGAAGCTGTTTTTCAGGTCTCTCTGTCCCCACTTTGATGCACCTGTACTGACCTTGCCTTCTGGATGATAGCGGGGTGAACAGGCAGTGGCTCAGGTGGTTGTTGTCCTTGATGATCTTTTTGGCCTTCCTGTGACATCGGGTGATGTAGGTGTCCTGGAGGACAGGTAGTTTGTACCTGGTGATGCGTTGTGCAGACCTCACTACCCTCTGAAGAGCCTTCCGGTTATGAGCGGAGCAGTTGCCGTACCAGGCGGTGATGCAGCCCAACAGGATGCTCTCGATAGTGCATCTGTAAAAGTTTGAGTGTTTTTGTTGACAAGCCGAATTTCTTCAGCCCCCTTAGGTTGAAGAATAGCAGTTGCGCCTTCTTCACCACGCTGTCTGTGTGGGTGGACCATTTCAGTTTGTCCGTGATGTGTATGCCGAGGAACTTAACTCTCCACCCTCTCCACTACTGTCCCGTCAATGTAGATGGGGGGGCTGCTCCCTCTGCTGTTTCCTGAAGTCCACGATCATCTCCTTTGTTTTGTTGACATTGAGTGTGAGGTTATTTTCCCGATAACACACCCTGAGGGCCCTCACCTCCTCCCTGTAGGCCGTCTCGTCGTTGTTACCCTTAGGTATCATCTGGAGGAACTCCACAACAGTCACGCGCTATCGCGGGACAACCAAACCAAGCAACCTAGCTCACATCCGGAGCTCAGAGACCGAAGGAATGTAGATGACAGGAGATTTCAGCCTCTTTCTCTTGGCCATTCGGCCCACAGTGAATTGGGGCCTCCTCGCCAACACAACCACAGCTTGACTTTTCCTCTTGGCCTTTCGGCCCACAATTCCCCACGGGAGAGTGCAGATGCTCCCCGTGCACTTGGCGGGGATCGCCTTGACAAAATCGTCAAAAACTTCCGCCTCTTTGACCCCGTTCCAGGAAAGCCAAATGACACAGACATTCTTAGCAGGCATAGAGGACGCCTTGGATGGCTACCCAAATGCTACGAATGCAGACAGGCTCTACCTTTTGAAGCGAACGTCCAACAGACACGTGACAATTTTCATCCGTCTACAAGAGCAACACGTGTAAAAACGACCATGCTAAACTTGCCACTGTTTTGAAAATAGAATTCAGTGGTTCTGCGACTCGCAAACACGATAGCTCGTTGGCTAACAATATCAGACAAGCTCGAAATGAACATCCACAAGCCTACTATCACCGGCTTCGTTCAGCTTACTTTGGCATGCTCACTGAAACCGGAATAAAGATCTATTACCATTTAAACAACTGTTCCTGTCAAACATGTCTCCCAACTTCATTAACTACTTGGGCCCTACTGCCCACGTTGGGTTGCCAATCTCGACACTCCGAGAATTTGCAAGCACCGCTTTCGAAGCATCAAAAGCAAGCCAGGCTAAGAGCCCGGACACCTCGACTTTCGAGCTTAGGCGGGAACCATCACTCGAATTAGAAGGTGCTGCATCGGGGACATGTGCGGTAAAAGATGACGATCAACGGGGGTGACTACCAAGTAACCACTACCCCGACAACCACCGCCATAACAATAGCTACGATGAACGTCCCCAATCTAACAGGTCTCGTAGAGGTCAACCTAGCCAATATGCCCCTGCACAAAGGGTCAGGACCTAAGGGTAACAAGCGTAACAAGGGAAACAAAGTGTTCAACAATGATCTAAACGCTAACCGAAATGATCTAGAAGCTCTGATAAGAGATGTACTGCATCGTAAGAAATCTGAGAAAGAGGACAAGGATAAGTCATCAGGACTAGGCGTAATATCGTTGGAAACCAAGTCCGCCGAAACTCATGCAATTCGAGAAGACGCAAACATTTCCATTACCCCCGCCCCCACTCATCCCTGTCCAGGAACCGCTCGTTCTAGACACAAGCCCGCAGGTTTTGTCTACAGACTTGGATACGGATGTGGAGATGCACAAGATGAGCAGCTTTGCAACAGATGATTCCTCTCCCATTCCGCTAGAGGACCCACTGGATCACGTAGGTGACTTATCTGTCTTGGAAATCGACACAGATTACAAACCGCTCCGTTCTCCCAACCCACTCCATTTTGTTGGGGATATGACGAGAAAAAAACAACTCGAACAGGCCATACCTTAGAACAGTCCTGGAGGACTGTTTGACCTGTCACAATCTGATAGATTCGGGTTCGACAATTTCCCTCATATCCAAAACCTTGCTGGATGAACTAAAAAGGGCAGTGGACCCTGCAAAACGTTGGTTGAAAACGGAACGTTGCGATACGAATCTTCGAGGCTTCACTCAAGCTACCTCGCCCCTAGCCAAACGTCTCCTACTTAAACTCAACTTCGAAAGCGTGTCACTGATCCACCCCGTGTCTGTGACTAGCATCAAAATTGAACGGATGCTGATTGGGATCGATTTAATTGACCGTTTGGTACCACTAATGGATTGGAAAACCAATCAAATCTGGTCACAAATACCTATGCCAACTCCGTTGACTTCACCACATTGTGCAACGACGTGGGTTCGACGTCAGCATCTGACACAAACCCGGTCAACTTGGCCATGAGCCCGCCATTGGTGGCAAATCTTTAGGAGAGTTCAACTCGGAACTTAACCGAACATGAGGTTTTCCTGTGTGGCTTGGGTGACTCACCAGCCGACACTTACCGCCCTCCTCTGGTAAGGGGCGTGTGCCTAAACGGCACTATGGTTGAGGATGCCAGACTGCCAACCTGGTCAGAAAAATCTGCAATCAGTTTGGAAATGTTCAACAAAATTTAGAAAACGGCTAACTGCCACCCCCTTGTCCCGAAAACGTTTAGATTTCCACTGGGAACGACTCCCCAGACGACGCTCACCGCAATAGGTGTGTGTGTGCTATCAATCCGCATTGGAACCAAGGAAGTATCTCACTACCTACTGGTTGTCGCGGACCTCCCACATACAGTCAATGTGGGAGTGGACATTTTGGTAAGATTGGGTGTTAAACTCGACACCATACACCAAGTTCTTTGGTCTTTGGCGTGGCCAAACCAACATGCCTTGTCTTTCGACCTGGTGCGAATGGCATCCGGGCAGACTATTCCTGAAGCTTGCAAGGTGATAATTGAGTCCGCCATGTTGATTCAAGAACCACAGAGGTATCTGTAAGACTGAACCTCGCGCCCGGATACCGGATGGAAGGCACCACTGCGTTCTTCCAACCCTCTCTGCAACTATTCGACCTGGGGCTAACTATCAATGGCAACCCGCTGTTTGAACTAACCGCTAGATCCACTTACCTCCTGGCACAAAATCTGACTCAAGCGGATATTTCCATTTCTCAGCACACTCAGCTAGGAATATTGATCGATTATTCCTTCCATGATTTTGAACTGGTTGTTCCCGTGATTGAGCCTCTTCCGTCCTCCCTAGACCTAGATGGAGAGGGAGGTACGCTGTTTACTTGTCAGTCAAAAGCAATCGCACTAACTCCTGTATTACCACTTGACGACACATCAACGTTCAGGCTGGATGTCGATTCTGACAGCAACCTGTTAATATACTCCAGCGTCACGGAGGATGATATCGTGTCTCCTCCTGCATGCGAAGTACACTCTTGTGAGGTAACAACCGATGACTCTCTCAAAAGTGACATGCCATCACCACCCGATGAAGACCTGTACAATGTCACCGAACCATATCCTGGTTTCCATGCACAGGTAATACAACTACTTTAGGAGGCTGATGCTCTTGTAAATGACACTGAACGCCATCAGTTGAGAGAATTGTTTAACAAACACAGTGAGATCTGGTCAACAGACTCACTGGATTGTGGTGTTACGGGTATCCATGTGGTGCGTATTCCTACGCCACCCGGAGCAACTGCTCCCGTGTGGCCTGATCTGAAAATAACGGGTAAATGGCGTCTTTACCGTTGACTATAGAGAACTCAACAAACTGGTTCCGTTGTCTCGTTGGCCAATGACACAGCTAGACCAAGAGTTGGCAAAGGTGGCCAAGTACTTCTCCACCATCGATGTGGCTAATGGTTTCTGGACCATGACAGTCGACCCTCATGACCAATACAAGTTGGCTTTCACATTCAATTGTTGCCCATTCGGGTATGGGAACTCCCCCTCAGAGTTCAACATCTTCCTGCACAAGGCAATGCCAGACGCAGCATCTAGGGGGACGATAATCTACGTGGACAACTTTCTAATGAGAAGTGAGACTTGGTCACATCACCTCAATGAAATGGACCACGTTCTCACCCAACTCGGGACTGCAGGGGCTAAGTTGGCCATCATGAAAGGACAATGGTGCAGGACCAAGGTAAACTACGTTGGGCTTCTGGTGGGTGCAGAGGGCATCCTGCCACAGTCTAACCGAATCCAAGCAGTCCGCAACACCGAGACACCTACGAACCTCCCAAGAAGTGCGCAGCTTCTTGGGAGTATGTATTTACTCCCGTCAATTCATCGAAAACTAAGAGGACTTGTCAAAACCGTTGACTCGTCTTCTTCAGAAAGACACTCCATTCGTTTGGGATGTCACTCACAGCGAAGCTGTGGCTTCCTTGAAAAACCTGCTTTGTGACGGCACCCTGCCTGGTATACCCCAACAAAGACAAGACATTATTTTTGGAAGTCGTTTCTCAGAGCACTGCCTTAGCGCTGGGTTGTACCATAAATACGACCAAGACAAATGTGTGGTTGCTTACTCGAGCAAAACACTCAACCCCGCTGAACACAAATACTCAGACTGCGAAAAAGCGCTGGTGTCGACAGTCTGGGCAATCAAACACTTCACCAGTTATGTCGGCGGACAAAACGTGATCATAGAAACATGTCACCAGCCTGTGACTTTTCTGAAAAGCCGGGTGCTGTACACAACAGCAGGATAGCGGCTTGGCTTATGATGCTGCAGTGCCATGATGTAGTAATCAACCTGCCTTTGGGCAGTGCTTTGGCGGTGTGTCAACGCTGTGGTGACGATGAAACCGACTCCGCACCACCCCCGCATGACATCGCTCCGCCATTGCCTTCGAACCATGACTACTTTGAAGAGAAAGTGTGTCTTGAAATGCCGATGGCATTTGTAGATGGGTGTTCTTACCACTATCTAGACCACTTGCAAGCTGGGGTGGGATTGGTATGGCACAATGACATTCCGTGCAAACCACTTCAATTTCAGCTTGGCAACAAGACCAGCCAGTTTGCAGAAGTGGCTGGCGTGCTGATCACCCTGCAAACGGCGGTGAAACACAAATTCTCAGAACTGGCGATCTGCACCGACTCACCTTCTTATGCCACTTGCCATTTTGGAAACAAAGCACATGACTACGTCATGTGGTAAAGAGGTGAAAAACAAAGAGCTCATCTTAGCTTGTGATGACCTCCTCACCAAACACGACATACAGGTGTATTGGGAGAAAGTCAAAGGACACTCCAAATCACCTGGTTGTGACAAACTTGGCAACGACCATGCGACAGCATGGCGAAATCCGGTGCAATTCACGGCACCCCTTGGGTGTTTGATGCTTTAGACGAAAAAACCACTGAGGAAGCTATGGTGTCTGCGGTAACACGTAGCCATGTAGCACCACAGAAAACATCTTTGCATTAATTCCTGAATGGCGACCTGGTAGCAATGCAACACCAAGATGAGTCCCTCGCCACTTTGATGGCGTTCCTGTCGGATCCTGTCAACCACCCAGTGTCCGAACTGGCTTTGGCAGGCTCACACGACTTGCGTTCGCTGCACGCAACTAAACAACACCCGACACCACTGAAAGGTGGGTGGTTCCTAAAACACAGAGGGGGATAATGATAGCCCATGGCCACGATGAGCCATGTGGAGGCCATAGGGGGGTCAAGGCTACATGTGAAACATTGCAACGGGTGGCCTCACATGGAACAAGACGTGACCCAATACGTGAGGGGGTGTCTAGTTTGCTGCCAGTTTCAACCCTCCAAGCCACTTCACAGAGCACCCCTGCAACGCAAGGGTGTGTCTTACCCCTGGAGCTCGATCCAGATCGACTGGGTCGGCCCAGTTGCCAGGTCGGCCAGAGGTAACAAGTATCTCCTCACAGTGACTTGCGCATTCACAAAGTGGGTGGAGTGCTTGCCAGCGACCAATGATACAGCGGAAACCACGGCCGTTCTTTTGCTAAACCACGTTTTCAGTCGTTTCGGCCTGTCGAGGAGAAACTGTGGACAGCGACAGAGCAACCCACTTCTCGGCAGCTGTAATGACCGAACTGTGGAGGCTTCTGGGACTCAAAGCTAAACTCCACATCGCATACCACCCTAGGAGCTCGGGCAGGGTAGAAGGGAGCAACCAAACAATCATCAGAATCTTGAGGAAGTATGTGGCAGCCAACCACAAAGATTGGGACCTCAAACTCCCATTGGTACTGATGGCGATCAGAGCCACACGCAACAGGTCTACAGGAATAACACCCTTCGAGATGATGACGGGCCGGCAAATGACGCTTCCACTGCATCTCCTGTACCAACCGGGAGATGTCGCCGCAGCCACCGCCTACACGGCTCATCAATACGTGACCGACCTGTGGAACCATCTCCAGACTACCTTTGCGTATGCTCAAGGACAGTTGGAAAGAAGTGCAGAAGGTGACAAGACCTATTACGACAAAAAGGCCTCACACCAGGTGTTCGAGGTCGGGGAAAGGGTGTGGTACTCCATATACACCAAACCCACAGACGTCGCAACAAATTCCTGCCCCACTGGAAGTGGGCACACGACATTGTGGTGAAGCTATCACCTGTAGCGTACCAGATCAGAATCAGCAAAGGTCGACAAAACGCCACATTAAAGTGGGTCCACCGGAACCAAATCAAGTTGTACACTCCGCCCATGGGAATAGAAGGGGTGCTAGCCAGCACCGAATAGATAAAACCTAGCAAAGTCAGAGGTACTAAGAAAATTCTTAAGTACCCTCAGCTGATCCCTTCCAGGAGATCAGTACGTTGCACCTTGCACGTTGCACGTTGCAGTACGTTGCACGTTGCAGTACGTTGCACCATCTCTTATTTGCTTCCCAGCTACCAGATATACATCTGTTGACACTATTGATATCGTCCTGCGTTGTACTGTTTTAAAACCAGAAAAATAGTTGTCAAAACATTTCTGTTTACAAAAACAAATAACTTAAATAATCCAACAATCTCTGATTATGCATGTCTGTAGGATGGAGTTCCTTTGGCTGATCCTGACACTCTGCGCCCTGGTCAAAACCAACCCAGCAGACGTAATCACGAACGGACCCCCTACGGGAATCGTTCTCCGACCCGACCCAGGACTCCTCATAACCAACTGCAGAGTACACACGCAGAGGGTGTATGTCCGCCTAGATGCAGAGAATGTGTACCGCCAACACATTCCACCTGCGGCGCATTTGATTTGGGCCGGGGCTGACTGGACCAGCCAGGCAATTAAGCACACCCAGCTAGACACTGCTCATATGTTGGCTCAACTCCAAAAGTTCACAGTAACCCAGTCAGAACTAGCCGAGCCCAGGTGAGAGAAACGATTTGTCGGGGCGCTACTATCGATAGGGGCAGCCGTAGGGTCACTATTTGCCCTAGGTACCACTGCCGTCAACGCAGTCAGTCTAGCCACAGTCAAGAGGAATGTTAGGGAGATTACTGAAGAGATGCCACTTATCCAGCTGCAGATTAAGGCACAGGCCCTCAGGTTGCAACATGTGGGAAAGTCTCTCCATGACACTAATTCTGGTGGTCAACACACACACTACTGTCCTGAACAAAACTATCCTGTCTGTAGGAAAGCGAGCAGAGATCATGAACCATGACTATGCCCATGTCCAATTGGTTTGATTGTTACTGGAGGATTTTCTCCGTGAAGTTAGCTCTTCTATGGACTACTTGGCCATGAATAGAATCCCCTCATATCTAGTGCCCCTCTCAAAAGTACACAACTTATTGACCTCAGCTACTTCAACCACGATAAGCCATTACAGTCACATTTGGCCTATAGTCTGGGGTCGGCCATCCCAATACACGTTGATGTTGGTCGTAAGGAAGTGGGATTTCTACTGACGCTGCCGGTTGTTGAACTAGAGAATATCTATAGATTGAAAACAGTTCTCAATGTAGGATTTTGGCGCGATAGTACCCATGTAAAGATTGCCACGCCCCCAGTTGTAGCTTACCAGGAAAACAACCCAGATTTCTATCTCACCCCTAACCTGTTAATGTGTACTCTAACCAAAGATGTCCACTACCTCTGTCCTAGCAAACCGTTTGTCAGGGATCTTTGTGGTATTAAAGCTATCACCAGCGAAGAACGCTATAGAGCCAAACTAACAGCCAGGGATGGGGCCACCACCACACAAGTGGAGGTGGTAGGGAACCGATGGTTGGTCAACACACCGTTTACGTCCGCCACTATGACTTACGAACGCCATGACTCCATCCCCCAATTGAACCTCCCCAACCAGACTGTTTTTGTTAAGGTACCAGAGAGGGTGATTATTCACATAGACGACCTCGCTCTATACCAACTTCCCAACGACAGGATAGACACAGAGATTGAAATGCCGGACGCTTTTGCTAAACGTTCCCTTGAGTTACCACAAGCCATTCAAAACCAAATCCAGTACGAGGGACCCATGACCGTTGATCTTAGCGTACTGGATGGGGCACTTTTAGTTGACCCGACTGACTACAGACCAAAAGATTGGTCTGTCGCCCGCTCTTGGACGGTGCCGGACAGTATCCTGACTGTTACCATGATCCTTGGTCTTATTTCCCTTGGCGTGTGCACCTACTACGTACACAGGCGCACACGTGCAATGGAAGACCTAATGAGGTCTTATACAAGGATCACCCGTGGGAAGGAAGCGATCCTGATTTTTGGAAAGTTGGCAATAGATCCTGAAAGCCCCTTAGGGGGCCCAGTCCCAGCCTCCTGTCCCGAACTCGCTAGGTCAATCCAGTAATGTGCCCAATGTAAGCTTTGGCCTTCAGGGGCCAAGTTTTTCCAAGTGCCTTAACTACCCACCTGCAAGTAGGATCACCCTAGACATGACATTAGAGACAATGCCATGATAGAGTCATTTAGCCAAGACCTTTTACATACAGTGGGGAGAACAAGTATTTGACACACTGCCGATTTTGCAGGCTTTCCTACTTACAAAGCATGTAGAGGTCTGTAATTTTTTATCATAGGTACACTTCAACTGTGAGAGACGGAATCAAGTTAGTTGTCTAAAATTGGATTTGAGTCAAATCTAGACCTGGTCCAGAGAATTGCCCTAAAGGCGGTTACGCCTGCTTCTGACCCGAGGGTATAAAACCTGTGAGTGAAGAATTTACAGATAAGACTGTCGTGTCTTTGGCTATGCCAGATTAAGTGATATGACATGCTATTCTATAAAATAATTTATCCGTAATTAATATTACCTGATTGAGCTAATCATGTAAATGTAATTAACTAGAGAGTCGGGGCACCACAAAATAATATTTATAGAGCTGTTATCTTCTGAATAAACTCTTAAAGACCTAGTAATATTTTACATCAATAGCAGTCAATATTAATCGTCATCTTAATTCAGTCTCATCTGAAAGTTGTAAAATCTTGGTTATCTGCACGAACCCTGGCTAACAAGTTGAATCAGCAATACAAAATTGGTTTAAATTATTTAATTACTAAATACCTAACTAATCACACAGAATTACACATACACATGATTACAAATTACGTCATAAAGGAAAACGCCCCTAGCGGGCGGAACAGATATGACAGCAGGTTACACAAAAGAAAAGGGGCTGGGTTTGAGTGAAAGAGTGGGAAGACTGAGGGACACAGGGAGAAGCTGTGCTATCATAAATACAGTATTTTATGCATTCTAAATTACCGCCCATTTGGAAAAGGAAAATGCAATAAATATTTACTCTGAGCTGCGCTTCGGTAGGTTGGTGGTAGATGGAAGGCCATGTTGCCCAACCGAGTCATTTGAAGAATGTCTCTGCTAGTAAATTGAATACGTTGTAGTAACGTCGTTGTGTGGTAGACGGAATACTCTGTCTGTTCCTTCCTAACCTGCGTTTGCAGCTGCTGTTGCTAATTCAACGGCTAGGCGGTATCACTTCTGTAGTGAATAAGAGTTCAAAGTTCATACCATTCGCAACCAAAGCTCACGCTGATGATGGCTTCGTTCTGTAGTTATTATTTGAACCATTCTGACATCGGACCGTCGTCCTCACATCCTCGGAACAGGAGGTTATATTGTCGTCAAGGCTTTATATAGGAAGGGAGAGGAGGGAGTGTTTGACAAGTTTTATAGCCCATGTCCCTTCGCAGGGGCGGGTCACTGATTGAGCAGAGCCCTAACCTTATGAAAACCCAAATCTCACATTTTAGAAGCTAAAATCACATTTCATCCCATCACAAATAATTTCATATTCAAACATTTAAATTGAACAACAATTCCATGTGAATCCGATAACTCTGATGTGTAGAGTTTATGTCATCTTATCATTGATGAGAATGTCTCAGGTGACCACCGAACTGACATCATATTCATTAAGTACCACCGCATATGTGCAATTGGTCAGATTACCAGAATATAGTTAATTTCCCCCCACCTTCTGATGTTCCCAGAATCTCTATGTTAACCAAGGGTTTTGCAAATGTAACATCAGTAGGGTAGAGAGAGCAAAAAGGGGGGAAGAGGTATTTATGACTGTCATAAACCTACCCCCAGGCCAACATCATGACAAGACTAAGTGACCCAAGCTGCAGCCGAGGTCTAAAAAGTCAACGAACTCAAAACGCAACACAAGTTTGAAGACAAAGAAATATTTTTCTACCCAAGCTACGGATGAGTAGCTGTGTCTAAGCGGGTGAATTCAAGTCGAACCACCAAGCCTCCACTCCCCATCGAATCGTGGTATCTACACTGTTTCATTCCTACGCTGTGAGCTCTGAGCTACAGAGCTGTCTGTCCTCAGAAGAGCCCTTCCAGAGCAAGGGCGAGGGAACAGACTCCTAAGCCAAAAGGACACTGACATTGTGAGGACAACCAAAGAGTTGCGCCGGAGAAGTGCGTCATTGAGCAGCCTGAACAGTCCACAGAGACTGTGAATCCACAGAGACCGAGAATCCACAGAGACCTCCCCCACTTAATTACATCATTATATTCTGACCCATAAGAGTGGCAGTTTGCGGCAAGGGTAGGGTTAGAATAAGCATAGCTGACAAATTCACCCAAATGTATATTTCTCTCGTGTACTTTCTCTTTTTCTCTCTTTTAAATCCCCATTTTTGGTAACATGCGCCATAGTGTGTTGGCCCATTATACTATGTTCTAATCAATAGCCTAGAATGTGTTTTTGTGTATGTATATCTTTTATCATCATTTTAGCTTTCTAGTAAATAAATACTAAACTAAGATTGGTGTGGTACGAACTCATTGGTGAGACCCGGGTCCGTGCAGATTCCCGGATTATGCGACGTTCAGAACGAGACTGTAGAGGTAACCGATTAATTAGCGGCTGTTGTAAAATCGATATTCTGATATTCTTTGAGTTAATTTGGGAAATAGAAACTCAATAAAACTAATTTTCCCATGGTGCCCCAGGTTAATGAGTTAATAATTACTTGATTCAGTTCATCACGCAATTAAAAACCTTTAATCATTCAATGAGCAACAGTCACGACGCAGTATACGTCAAGATTTTTCGGGTTATTGTAAATGGGATATGACGTTTATATGAGTCAACTCAAGAATAGAATACTTGAGTATCCCGAATAATAACGGTATATTGGTGTGCATATAAACATCATCAGTGTTCAAAATTAGGCCTACTTGGTAATAGTAACATTTAAAAAACACCCGTGCAAAACCAATTTTTAAGTGTGTTTTCTAAAAGCATTAGTTTATCATAATTAGGCATTCAAAATAGTTATTAAAAACATAAACTAAAACCTTAACTGAGTGCTTAACCTAAATCCATGAATCAACTATCAATAAATACAGATTCAATCAATTCACGTCTATAAGAATAATAGATCGTCATCCTCCTCGGGAACCTACATCAGAACAACTTAGACAGCCATTTCACAACCATTCCTCCTACTTTGGGAATTATTCCTGGAAGGAACGAGGCAGCTGCAGTCCCAATAGTATCCAGAGCTGTGCTCATAAATGAGGGTTTTTTCTCTTCCTCTTGTGCCTTCGCACCCTTAAGGGCATCTATCTCTCTTTGCATTTGGTGTGCTCTGTCATCAAACCCTTGCCGGACAAGGTCATTCTGCTCCTGAAATTACAAGGTTTGTTTTTACACATCACGGACTGTGTCATTAAAACAAAACACATACACACAGTCAATCTTACCGCTAGAGTTACTGTAGTTTTAAAGTGTACTTCTCAATGTTTGTGTTTTTTTATTCCTACCTTGAGTCTGGCCTGTAGAACTCTATCGTGCTCTGCTATGGCATTTCTACTGTCTCTCTCCATCCTCTCCATCAGCTGGTTCACATTCTCCTCATACGTCCTCTGCTGGTCCGCTCTCAACCTCTCCTGGACAACCAGCTGCTCCTCCATGGCTCGATTCTCCCGCTCAGATGCCTCCCTTTTTGCTTGCTCCGCTGCAGAGAAAGGTAGACGGAGTATGTGTGCAAGAGAGAGTGAGATAAATATCAAACAGAACGAGAGGTAAGCCTCCATTTGGAAGTCATTAGAATGTTGTTGCCAGGTCATGGAGTGCATATTCATGGTGACCTATATCACCTTCTGCTCTCTGCTCAGCTTCAGTGAGGGACTGGTCTGCTGACAGGATGGCCTCACCAATGCTGGCCTTCCTTCCCAAGTACTCCTTCAGTACCTCTTCAGCCTGGAACCACCACACATAATATTTAACTTCCAACATCACATCAGTGCATTCATAACTCCTTTGACCAGCATCCACAAAACATCATAATTATATAATATCCTAAAATAGCACCACCTCCCCAACATACCTTCACTCCTCTGCCTCCCTCAGATCTGTATTCGCTGGTGGCCAGTTTCAGGTCGTTGCAGTACTCTTTGTATCCTCCAGGGGTCATGTAGGAGCCATCCCTTATTTTCTCCTCCAGGGGGGCAAAGATGCATTGGATTTTGGACTCGCATGACTTCTGGGACTCCTTGTAGTTCCTCTCACAGATCTTATCGTACGCTTCTTGAAGCACTTTCTATAGAAAGAGGTTGGTTCAGAATGTACCAGAACAAACCAGAATGTTTGGTTCAGTTGAGGTAATAAATGGTGAATAATCTGTCAATGTGCCCTTGAGTAAGGCACTTCACCCTTAACCCTGCTGTAAGTCGCTCTGGATAAGTGTGTCTGCTAAAGGACTAAAATGTGCATGTAAGTGTTGGATAAAGGGGTAGCTCACCCAAATGACAGATTATCCTCATCTTGTAAATCCATACATCACTGAATTGAATATTGACTCATTGAATATAGAATCTACATTCTCATACCATAAGCTCCAACTGGTACTTCTGGTCCTCGTCTTTGAAGGAGTTGTTGATGAATATGGCCACAGCCTCCTTCTCCATGACAGCATGCACTTCAGACAGCTCCTCTTGGGTCTCTGTGGGGTAGGCCACCCAGTCAGCCATGCCCTTCTGGTAGTGGGCCCTGGCCCTCTCGATGGCACCGGAGTTCTCAATTTGGGCCAGCGCCAACACAGCATTGTCCAGGCAGGGGATCTGCCCACTCCGGATGGCAGACACATACGTCTCTGCCAGGTTTCCCAGCACTGCAGGAGAGGGCTGGAAATCAGCATATCTGGTAGATGGTAGTGATGGTGGTAGTACTGTGGTGGTCAGTGGTACTTGTATTTTTTTTTTCCTTTTATTTAACCAGGCAAGTCAGTTAAGAACAAATTCTTACTTTCAATGACGGCCTAGGAACAGTGGGTTAACTGCCTGTTCAGGGGCAGAACGACAGATTTGTACCTTGTCAAATCTGTACAAATCTTGTACTAGTCCAATGCTCTAACCACTAGGCTACCCTGCCTAGAAGTAAAGAAAGTAGTAGAATTAGTAGTAATTTAAGTACTAATGGTGTTGTTAGTTGTACTGGTCATGGTACTTGTAGTAATCGTAATTATAATAATAGAGGAAGTGGTAATAGTAGCAGCAGTAGTTTAGTTGTATTATCAAACATCATGACCCACTTTCATAACTGCTTTTCATCCTCAATATCAGTGTTGTAATACTCACGTCTGCCGCTAACTTTCAGGCCCTGTTTCAGGGTCTTGGTCTTGGCGTCATTGAAGACGTGGTCACAGAACTCCTTGGCTTGCTCCACAAAGGCAGGCTCCAGGTCAGCGTCGGTCAGCTCCTCCATACGTCTCATTTTGTCTCCGCTGGCTGGCCTCTCAAACACAAAGCACCAGCGAGGAGAGAAATAGTTCCGCAGGCAGCTACGAGGCAGATTGTATGCCTGATCTTTCTGACTATGACCTTTGTAAATGAAAGGACAAGTACATCAATCATTAATTAACTAATTAAATGTTTAACCGTGACATTTTTTGTGGAAGAAAAGCATTTCATATTTTTATGTCCAACGTGTCTTTTGTAAAAATATTATCAACATTGGTAAATTCAATCTAACCATAGTTTCTATTCAGAGATTAAGTTAGCTGTGCTAGCTGGTGTTCTCTTCACCTGTTCTCAGTTTAAGAGCGTTCTCCAGGTACTCATTGGCTGTGATGGGTCTCCCATCAACCTCCAGGGTCAGGGTGAAATCTCTGACTGTCCACACAAAGGAAGGAAAGTAACGCAGGTACTCTGAAGATTCCTCCCCGTCTCGCTGGTTGGACTTCACCTTGATGTGCTCTGTCAGTTCTGTCACATAGCTGTAGGGGTGGGGGGAGGTTGAGGACGAAATGAACCCAGATAGACAACACTACACAGTAAACTGCTGGTTGGTTCAAAGAGTAAGAAAGGATTGATTCTTACTCTGATTGTGTTTGTAGATTTCCTCTAACCAAATTAGACTACATCAATCTATATTTCTTTATAGGCCTGCTGAAGGATACTGTAGTTTCTCCAGGGCGTTGTTGTCGATGGTTCCCATGCTGTTGTACACCAGAGTACTGCTGAGCAGGACAGCCAGGGAAAAGATCCAGTTGTCATTCTTCTCATCACCCTGCAGACACAACAGAAGGAACACATTGGTACTCTGTTCATACTAGAGTGAAATTAAGTCAGTAACTAAATGTCTACTCCATATGCCGTTTTATGGGCTCCCTACCTAAATAAAGGTCAAAGCTGGAATCCTTAATTGAAACAATAACAAAGCTGCACCCTAACTCGGTTTTGGTAAAAAAATATAAATAAATTAGGGATGGGCCTGGAGAAATGTAACCACTCAAATTCATAGAGCTATGGGTGCAATGACTCACCATCCATGACATCATAATTGTAGTTAACCATGATGTTATACAGAGTTTAATTACATTTACAAACATTGGAGTAAAACAAGCTTATATTTTGGGTTCTGATGGGGTATGACAGTTGAACTAAGCTCATGGGTCATTATTTATTTGTTATACTCTTTAGAATCAATTGGTATACATCATACATTTATAAGTCAGACATTATATACAGATCAGTACTAGGCACAGTTTATTGAGATAACATGGGATTTTACCCATAGCAATGTTATATTCTGTCATCTAAACAGCCATAAAAGGTTTTTGACAGAGAGTGAACTTTGACCTCCCACCTTCTCCACATCCCCCAGCCCCTCTGTATCCAGCAGCACCAGGGTGTGGTCTCTTTTTTCAGGGTGAGGCACACACCACATCCAGATGCCCTTAGTTTTGGACTGGATGGTGGCTCCCAGGGCAAAACCTTGAGGACAGAGGATAAAAATGGTTCTTAGGATGGAATCTGTAAAGAGGCAGCAGGATGTAAAGTGTTAACTCAAGGCTGCTGGTTTTCAGATGAACCTGTTTGTCTAGTTATACTGCATACCATACTGACAGACTGAAAGTGAAACTAGCAGCCAGTGCAAAACGGCACCCTGATCTACACAACCCACCCTGAACAAATGTGGTCGGAAACAAAATGTTTTTTTGATGTTTGCTCTGCTGTCTGGTTGTATGTTATGGTGTAAAACAAAGAGAAAATGTAGTTTCCACAATGCAATAACAGTGTCGAATTTCCAATTTTGGAGAGAAAAAAACATCAAAGCATAATGTGTTCAGAACAGGACAAATCTGTACTTTGGTGCAGCATATCTGTCTCTAACTCTGAATGACAAATGCAGTACATAAGTTAACACTTTCTGTTTCACATTTCTATTACCATATCTTTATGAGAAATAATTATCTTATACATAATCATTCCTTATCCATATAACAGTGTTGAGGTCATGCATATTGTTATGTACATTGAACAAAAATACATGAAACAATTTCAAAGATTTTACTGAGTTACAGTCCAAAGATGGAAATCAGAAAATTGAAATAAATGACGCCATAATCTATGGATTTCATATGTATATGTTAGTCACCTATAGCTTTAAAAAAAGTAGGTCAGTATCTGGTGTAACCATCATTTGCCTCATGCAGCGCAACACATCTCCTTCACACAGAGTTCATCAGGCTGTTGACTGTGGCCTGTGGAATGTTGTCCCAC
This sequence comes from Oncorhynchus nerka, assembly GCF_034236695.1. Taxonomy (NCBI): domain Eukaryota; kingdom Metazoa; phylum Chordata; class Actinopteri; order Salmoniformes; family Salmonidae; genus Oncorhynchus; species Oncorhynchus nerka. The sequence goes on along the minus strand of NC_088396.1, from coordinate 32,054,167 downwards.
TACTCTTCAATGGCTGTGCAAAGTCGCTGGATATTGGTGGGAACTGGAACACGCTGTAGTACACGTTGATCCAGAGCATCCCAAAAATGCCCAATGAGTGACAAGTCTAGTGACTATGCAGGCCATGAAAGAAGTGGGACATTTTCAGCTTCCAGTAATTGTGTACAGATCCTTGCGACATGGGGCCGTGCATTATCATGCTGAAACATGAGGTGATGGCGGCGGATGAATGGCCTGACAATGGACCTTAGGATCCCGTCACAGTATCACTGTGCATTAAAATTGCCATAGTTAAAATGCAATTGTGTTTGTTGTCAGTAGCTTATGTCTGCCCATACCATGACCCCAACGAAGGTGAGAATTTGCCCACTGAAGACTGTTAAGATGCCGAACTGCAGTCAGGTCAAGACCATGGTGAGGACGATGAGCACGCAGATGAGCTTCCTTGAGATGGTTTCTGACAGTTTGTGCAGAAATTCTTCGGTTGAGCAAACCCATAGTTTCACCTGCTGTCCCGGTGGCTGGTCTCAGATGATCCCGCAGGTGAAGAAGCCGGTTATATAGGTCCTGGCCTGGATTGGTTACGCGTGGTCTTTGTTGTGAGGTCGGTTGGACGTACTGCCAAAATGATGTTGGAGGCGGCTTATGGTAGAGAAGTGAACATTCAATTCTCTGGCAACAGCTCGGGTGGACATTCCCGAAGTCAGCATGCATATTGCACAGTCCCTCAAGACATCTGTGGCATTGTGTTGTATAACAACTGCACATTTTAAAGTGGCCTTTTATTGTCCCAAGCACAAGGTACAGTTGAAGTCGGAAGTTTACATACACTTAGGTTGGAGTCATTAAAACTGGTTTTTCAACCACTCCACAAATTTCTTGTTAACAAACTATAATTGTGTTAAGTTGGTTAGAACATCTACTTTGTGCATGACACAAGTAATTTTTCCTACAATTGTTGACAGACAGATTATTTCACTTATAATTCAATGTATCACAATTCCAGTGGGTCAGAAGTTTACATACACTAAGTTGACTGTGCCTTTAAAAAGCTTGGAAAATTCCAGAAAATTATGTCATGCCTTTAGAAGCTTCTGATAGGCGAATTGACATCATCTGAGTCAACTGAAGGTGTACCTGTGGATGTATTTCAGGGACTACCTTCAAATTCAGTGCCTCTTTGCTTGACATCATGGAAAATCAAAAGAAATTAGCCAAGACCTCAGAAAAAAAATGTAGACCTCCACAAGTCTGGTTGATACTTGAGAGCAATTTCCAAACACCTGAAGGTACCACGTTCATCTGTACAAACAATAGTACGCAAGTATAAACACCATGGGACCACGCAGCCGTCATACCGCTCAGGAAGGAGACTGTTCTGTCTCCTAGAGATGAACGTACTTTTGTGCGAAAAGTGCAAATCAATCTCAGAACAACAGCAAAGGACCTTGTGAAGATGCTGGAGGAAACAGGTACAAAAGTATCCATATCCACAGTAAAATGAGTCCTATATTGACATAACCTGAAAGGCCGCTCAGCAAGGAAGAAGCCACTGCTCCAAAACCGCCATCAAAAAGCCAGACTACGGTTTGCAACTGCACATGGGGACAAAGATCATACTTTTTGGAGAAATGTCCTTTGGTCTGATGAAACAAAAATAGAACTGTTTGGCCATAATGACCATTGTTATGTTTGGAGGAAAAAGGGGAGGCTTGCAAGCCGAAGAACACCATCCCAACCGTAAAGCACGGGGGTGGCAGCATCATGTTGTGCGGGTGCTTTGATGCAGGACGGACTGGTGCACTTCACAAAATAGATGGCACCATGAGGAGGGAATATTACGTGGATATATTGAAGCAACATCTCAAGACATCAGTCAGGAAGTTAAAGCTTGGACGCAAATGGCTCTTCCAAATGGACAATGACCCCAAACATACTTCCAAATTTGTGGCAAAACGACTTAAGGACAACAAAGTCAAGGTATTGGAGTGGCCATCACAAAGCCCTGACGTCAATCCCATAGAAAATTTGTGGGCAGAACTGAAAAAGCGCGTGTGAACAAGGAGGTCTACAAACCTGACTCAAGTTACGCCAGCTCTGTCAGGAGGAATGGGCCAAAATTCACCCAACTTATTGTGGGAAGCTTGTGGAAGGCTACCCAAAACGTTTGACCCAAGTGAAACAATTTAAAGCCAATGCTAACAAATACTAATTGAGTGTATGTACACTTCTGACCCACTGGATATGTGATGAAAGAAATAAAAGCTGAAATAAATCATTCTCTCTACTATTATTCTGACAATTCACATTCTTAAAATAAAGTGGTAATCCTAACTGACCCAATACAGGGAATTTTTACTAGGATTAAATGTCAGGAATTGTGAAAAACTGAGTTTAAATGTATTTGGCTTAGGTGTATGTAAACTTCCGACTTGAACTGTACATGCAGTTTAATCAGCTTCTTGATATTCCACACCTGTCAAGCAAATTCGAGCACAATATTTCAGAGAAATAAGCTTTTTGTGTATATGGAAAATATCAGGGATCTTTTATTTAGGCTCATGAAATATGGGACCAACACTTTACATATTGTGTTTATATTTTAGTTTGGACTGGTCGGACCATAGATTCAAAAATGCTTTAGTGGATGTACTCACCTTTTTTCTCGCCAGCCAGCTTGTTCATGAGGTAGGACTTGCCGGTGCGGTACAGCCCGACCACCGACACCACTACCACATGCTGGTCAATCTGGTCCAGGATGTCCAGTGCACTGCGGACCACACACAGCTTCCCATCACTGTCGTTCTCTATCAGACATACTGGTTCCTTCATGGATACTGTCTGGCCTGCCATGATGCTGTCCTATAGAAACACTGGCAAGGACACACATAAGAACTTTTGATTGTGTGTGTGTCATAAAAGTCCCTCAACTTTTTTTGTGCAATTAAACTTAAAGTGTTAAAGGCGCCACAGGGGCTGGTGATATGGAGTGAATAAAAGCTTATCATAACAGATTGGGTTTACAGTGACACAAAATAATTATTTCATAAAAAAGGTACATATTTTAAATTGTTACTTGGTTTCTTTCAACACATGAGACAAGCCTATATCACATTTTCTAGTTTACAAGAAACGGACAAAAAATTGCTCTATGAATTGTCTAAATATCAGATCGCTAATCCATTGATTATTAGTCTGACCAAAGTCGCCCTAAAAAAGAGGCAATAGTCTCCTACAAGCTCGAATTTGAATACAATTATATTTAGACTTACTCTACCCGTTGTACATGCTGTTAGTCCTTTTGGCAGTAGGAGGTGTCACACCCTGATCTGTTTCACCTGTCTTGGTGCTTGTCTCCACACCCCTCCAGGTGTCGCCCATCTTCCCCATTATCCAAGTGTATTTATACCTATGTTCTCTGTTTGTCTGTTGCCAGTTTGTTTTATTTCGTCAAGCCTACCAGCATTTTACCCATGCTCCTGTCTTTCTCTAGTTCCTGTTTTCTAGTATTCCTGACTCTGAGCCTACCTGCCATTCTGTACTTTGTCACACCACCCTGGATTACTGACCTCTGCCTGCCCTTGACCTGTCGTTGGCCTGCCCCCTTGCTTTTGAAATAAACTGTTGTTACTTCGAAACTGTCTGCATCTGGGTCATCTCCTGAGTCTTGACAGTACAAACTGGCCATGATGGACCCAGCAGACTCAGACCAGCGCCGCAACACCGTCTCCTCCCAAGGAGCCACCATTGGAAGGTACAAGGAGTTTCTTCGTGGGTTCCATACCTTAGCCGAATGCCATGATGGTGCATTGAACACATTGCTGGAGCAATTCCACAGGTTGTCTGTCAGGCAGCCTACCACAACGGTAACCTCCCAGCCCCTCAGTAACCCGGCTGTTAGCAACGCGGCCTCCCTGGCCACTCCGGTTTCCCAAGAACCCCACTTACCTCCCCGGAATGCTTCGTTGGAGAGTCGGGAACCTGTCGGGTATTTCTCGCACAGTGTTCTCTTATCATCGAGCTGCAGGCCTCCTCCTTCCCCTTCGACCACTCGAAGATAGCATACCTCATCACCTGTTCTGAAAGGCCCCAGAGTCTGCAACACCACTAAGCAAGGGGCACCGCACCACGAAGCAAGCGGCACCATGAAGACTAAGGAGCTCTCCAAACAGGTCAGGGACAAAGTTGTGGAGAAGTACAGATCAGGGTTGGGTTATAAAAAAATATCCGAAACTTTGAATATCCCACGGAGCACTGTTAAATCAAAAAAGATTTAATGGAAAGAATATGGCACCACAACAAACCTGCCAAGAGAGGGCCGCCCACCAAAACTCACAGACCAGGCAAAGAGGGCATTAATCAGAGAGGCAACAAAGAGACCAAAGATAACCCTGAAGGAGCTGTTAAGCTCCACAGTGGAAATTGGAGTATCTGTCCATGGGACCACTTTAAGCCGTACACTCCACAGAGCTGTGGTTTACGGAAGAGTGGCCAGAAAAAAGACATTGCTTAAAGAAAAACATAAGCAAACACGTTTGGGGTTCACTAAAAGGCATGTGGGAGACTCCCCAAACATATCGAAGTAGGTACTCTGGTCAGATGGGACTAAAATTGAGCTTTTTGGCCATCAAGGAAAACGCTATGTATGGCGCAAACCCAAAACCTCTCATCACCCCGAGAATCCCATGGTGGTGGCAGCATCATGCTGTGAGGATGTTTTTCATCGGTAGGGACTGGGAAGCTGGTCAGAATTGAAGGAATGATGGATGGTGCAAAATACAGGGAAATTCTTGAGGGAAACCTGTTTCAGTCTTCCAGAGATTTGAGACTGGGACGGAGGTTCACCTTCCAGCAGGACAATGACCCTAAGCATACTGCTAAAGCAACACTCAAGTAGTTTAAGGGGAAACATTTACATGTCTTGGAATGGCCTTGTCAAAGCCCAGACCTCAATCCAACTGAGAATCTGTGGTATGACTTAAATATTGTTGAACCCATCCAACTTGAATGAGCTGGAGCAGTTTTGCCTTGAATGGGCAAAAATCCCAGTGGCTAGATTGCCAAATTAATAGAGACATACACCAAGAGACTTGCAGCTGTAATTACTGCAAAAGTTGGCTCTACAAAGTATTGACTTTGGGGGGTGGGGGGTGAATAGTTATGCATGCTCAAGTTCTGTTTATTTGTCTTATTTATTGTTTGTTTCACAATAAAACATATATTGCATCTTCAAAGTGATAGTAGACAAGTTGAGTAAATCAAATTATACAACCCCCCCCAAAATGGTATTTTAATTCCAGGTTGTAAGAAAAATTGGAAAAATGCCAAGGGAGTGAATACTTTCGCAAGCCAATGACTACTAATTGCACCAGTGTTGAAAATAAAAACAGAAAAACCAACCAAATAGGCCTACAGACCAGCATGCTTAAAACGAGCTAATAAAACATCCTTGTGGATATTGTTTCAGATGACCACTTACATGAGGACAAAACCAGCAGACAACAGGTAAAGTACGTTCAAATAAAGTTAATTCAACAGTCGACTTGTGATGGCTGGTGTTTCACCAGCTTACATTACAACCAGTCAACTTGCAAATCAATACCTATATATCATATAGTAAAAAAGCTAACATTTTGCAGCGCTAATCTGTCGTTCTGCTTACCTCTGCGACGTTGTACAGTTGTTGTTCAGTCTGTAAATGAGATTGATTATATTGAAACTGAAAGTTATTCTCTAATGTTTAAAATTAGGTTTCTGGGAAGGCACGACTTATAAAACAAAATAACATCGTTATGCCGCGTTCATGTGCTGGTAGATACTAGGAACTCTGACACGAACGGCTTAAACTGTCATGTTTCACTGAAGCTGAGTATGGATTTATTTTTTAATAAATGTCGTGCTTTCCCGTGTGTATAACCAACACATAACTACAACCAATTAGCACCTTTATTTAACTAGGCAAGTCAGTTAAGAACAAATTCTTATTTTCAATGACGGCCTAGTTCAGGGGCAGAACGACAGATTTGTACCTTGTCAGCTCGGGGATTTGAACTTGCAACCTTCCGGTTACTAGTCCAAAGCTCTAACCACTAGGCTACCCTACCCGCCCCTTGAAGGCAGCACTATTCCTACCGAGAACAATAGCCCGATAATTGGCTCATTAACGACGTTCACACAATTTAACATTTAGTTAATTCATTAAAAAGTCGGATGCGTAAATTCCATATTTTTTTAAACTGGTGAAAATAATTGAAGAAAAATAGACGAGGCAACTTTCACTTTCTGTATCTGCAGGCAAATGGGTGTCAAAAGTTATGTCCCTTCTTAAAATGTTATTTTAATCCTAACCTTATCCACACCGCTAATATTATGCCTAACCTTACATTAAGAACAAAAAGCAACAAACTTTATGATTATAGACAATTTTGACTTTGTGGTTGTGGTAACTAGTGGAAACCCCCTTGGAATACAGTGCATTCGGAAAGTATTCAGACCCCTGGACTTCTTCCACATTTTGTTACGTCACATCATTATTCTAAAATGTATTAAATTAAATGTTTTCCTCATTAATCTACACACAATACCCCATAATGACAGTGATTAAAAAAATATATATATGTTTGCAAATGTATTTAAAAACCCTGAAATAGCTTATTTACATAAGTATTCAGAACCTTTGCTATGAGACTCAAATTTGAGTTCACGTGCATCCTGTTTCCATTGATCACCCTTGAGATGTTTCTACAACTTGTTTGGAGTCCACCTTGATTGTTCAATTGATTGGACGTGATTTGGAAAGAAACACACCTATCTATATAAGGTCCCACAGTTGACAGTGCATGTCAGAGCAAAAACCAAGCCATGAGGTTCAAAGGAATTGTCTGTGGAGCTCCGAGACATGATTGTGTCGAGGAACAGATCTGATGAAGGGTACCAAAACATTTCTGCACCATTGAAGGTCCCCAAGAACACAGTGGCCTCCAACATTCTTAAATGGAAGAAGTTTGGAACCACCAAGACTCTTCCTAGAGCTGGCCGCCTGGCCAAACTGAGTAATCGGGGGAGAAGGGCCTTGGTCAGAGAGGTGACGAAGAAACCGATGGTCACTCTGACAGAGATCCAGAGTTCCTCTGTGGAGATGGGAGAACCTTCCAGAAGGACAACCATCTCTGCAGCACTCCACCAATGAGGCCTTTATGATAGTGGCCAGAAAGAAACCACTCCTCAGTAAAAGGCACATGAGAGCAAAGTACAGAGATCCTTGATAAAAACCTGCTCCAGAGCACTCAGGACCTCAGACTGGGGTGAAGGTTCACCTTCCAACAATACAATGGCCCTAAGAACACAGCCAAGACACCAGACTTGAACCCGATTGAACATCTCTGGAGAAAATAGCTGTTCGGTAACGCTCCTCATCCAACCTGACAGAGCTAGAGAGGATCTGCAGAGAAGAATGAGAGAAACTCCCCAAATACAGGAGCGCCAAGCTTGTAGCGTCATACCCAAGACGACTCGAGGCTGTAATCGTTGCCAAAGCAACTTCAACAAAGTACTGAGTAAAAAGTCTGAATACTTCTGTAAATGTGATAAGTTTATTTGTAATACATTTGCAAACATTTCTAAAAACCTGTTTTTGCTTTGTCATTATGGGGTATGTAGATTGATGAGAATAAAAGTCAAGTAGATTGATGAGAATAAAAGTCAAGGGATCTGACTACTTTCCGAATGCACTGTATGTATTCTAGTGTGTCATCCCCCTGTCATTTTACAGCTGGTTTGGAGAAGTCAATTATGTGAGTAGGCTAGAATCGACAAATGCTTTTCCATAGCAAGAAAACAATTTCATTTTTGAAGACAAATTTCGTAATGAAATTGAAGCTAACATTGGACAATATTTTAACTTCACTTTTATTTGTATATGCATATGGCTAGGCTCAGCTGTTTTAATTATGCATATATTTTTAATATATATTTTTTTACATAGCCTATGCAGTAGTCCTAGGCTATATCATATTCACATTCACCTGAACTATACTTAATTAATCATTGTATTATAGATTGAATATTTCTGGGAGCTGTAGGCTAATCATCCTGTGAAGTCACACCATGGATTTCCCAATATGCCTGGTCGAAAACGCAGACGGCGAGCTTCATGTAGTTCCTGGTGCCATCAAGTACCTGATGGGACTGAACCAGCATGTGGTAGTGGTGGCGGTGGTCGGGCTGTACCGTACCGGCAAGTCCTACCTCATGAACAAGCTGTCTGGAAAGAGAAAAGGTGAGAGAGAATGACTGATGCTGAGAGACATATCTAAATTCACAAAGTGGTTTGGGCATCATCTGTGCCTCAATAGTTAATTCATTGAAAATATTTTTTGCATCAGTACATTTGTTAAAAACCTTTTTATTTTTCTTCTTAAAACGGTCTTTGAAATATTGATTTAGGTTTTGCCCTGGGAGCCACTATCCAATCCAAGACTAAAGGAATCTGGATATGGTGTGTGCCTCACCCTGAAAAGAGAGACCACACCCTGGTGCTGCTGGATACAGAGGGGATGGGAGAAGGTGAGAGGTCAAAGTTCAGTCTCTACAATTCACATTAGTAATCAGCACAGTGAACAAATATCTAAACACACATACACTACATGACCAAAAGTATGTGGACACCTGCTCATCAAACATCTCATTCTAAAATCATGGGCATTAATATGGAGTTGGTCCTTCCTATGCTGTAATAACAGCCTCCACTCTTCTGGGAAGGCATTCCAATAGATGTTGGAACATCGCTCGGGGACTTGCTTCCATGCAGCCACAAGAGCATTAGTGAGGTTGGGCACTGATGTTGGGCGATTAGGCGTGGCTCGCAGTCGGCGGTCCATTTCATACCAAAGGTGTTCGGCAGGGTTGAGGTCAGGTCTCTGTGCAGGCCAGTCAAGTTCTTCCACACTGAGCTCGACAATCCATTTATGTATGGACCTCGCATTGTGCATGGGGGCATTGTCATTCTGAAACAGGAAAGGGCATTTCCCAAACTGTTGCCACAAAGTTGGAAGCATATAATTGTCAAGCATGTCATTGAATACTGTAGCATTAAGATTTCCCTTCACTGGAATTAAGGGGCCTAGCCCAAACCATGACAAACAGCCCTAGGCCATTATTCCTCCTCCACCAAACTTCACAGTTGTCACTATGCATTCGGGCAGGTAGCGTTCTCCTGGCATCTGCCAAACCCAGATTTCTCCGTCGGACTGCCAGATGGTGAAGTGTGATTCCTAACTCCAGAGAATGCATTTCCACTGCTCCAGAGTCCAATGGCGGCAAACTTTACACCACCCCACCAGATGCTTGGCATTGCACATGGTGATCTTAGGCTTGTGTGCGGCTGCTCGGCCATGGAAACCCATTTCATGAGCCTTCTGCGAACAGTTTTTGTGCCTATGTTGCTTCCAGAGGCAGTTGGGAACTCGGTAGTGAGTGTTGCAACCGAGAACAAGCGATTTTTAAGCTCTATGCACCTGGCAGTTCTGTTCCTTGATCTTGTGTGGCCTACCACTTCACGGCTGAGCCGTTGCGCTTTTGCTCCTAGACGTTTCCACTTCTCAATAACAGCACTTATAGTTCACTGGAGCAGCTCTAGCAGGGCAGAAATTTGACGATGTGACTTGTTGGAAAGTCACTTAGCTCTTCAGTAAGGCCATTCTCAGTCTATGGCGATTGCATGGCTGTGTGCTCAATTTTATATATCTGTCAGCAACAGGTGTAACATAAATTGCTCAACCCAGTAATTTGAAGGGGTGTCCATATATGTTTGTATATATAGTGTATTTTAAATGATTTCATTTCATTTAGCCAGATCACCAATAGGCATGTTGCTGTTAAGCATTACTCTGGTTTACAACAGCCGAGGGACCATCGACAATCAAGCTGTGGAGAACCTCCAGTATCCTTGAAACTAACATCAATTTCCCCATGGCAATACTCCCCCCTTTTCTCTAGTGTTGACTTTAACAGGTGTACATATCACATGGATAGGGGATATTTCCCCCAACCGGGCCATTTCTTGGTATGCCTTCTCATATTGAAAGTGAAAGTGCTGTACATTTGTATATCTATTGGATGCTGAGCAAAATGCCCTTCCAGACCTGGAGCAATATATTGTGTTACTGACAGCGTTAATTACGTGTTTACAGAATGTTCAACACACTGTACAGTTGTGGCCAAGAGTTTTGAGAATGACACAAATATTAATTTTCACAAAGTTTGCTGCTTCAGTGTCTTTAGATATTTTTTACAGATGTTACTATGGAATATTGAAGTATAATTACAAGCATTTCATAAGTGTCAAAAGCTTTAATTGACAATTACATGAAGTTGATGCAAAGAGTCAATATTTGCAGTGTTGACCCTTCTTTTTCAAGACCTCTGCAATCCACCCTGGCATGCTGTCAATTAACTTCTGGGCCACATCCTGACTGATAGCAGCCCATTCTTGCATAATCAATGCTTGGAGTTTGTCAGAATTTGTGGGTTTTTGATTGTCCACCCGCCTCTCGAGGATTGACCACAAGTTCTCAATGGGATTAAGGTCTGGGGAGTTTCCTAGCCATGGATCCTAAATATTGATGTTTTGTTCCCCGAACCTCTTAGTTATCACTTTTGCCTTATGGCAAGGTGCTCCATCATGCTGGAAAGGGCATTGTTCATCACCAAACTGTTCCTGGATGGTTGGGAGAAGTTGCTCTCAGAGGATGTGTTGGTACCATTCTTTATTCATGGCTGTGTTCTTAGGCAAAATTGTGAGTGAGCCCACTCCCTTGGCTGAGAAGTAACCCCACACATGAATGGTCTCAGGATGCTTTACTGTTGGCATGACACAGGACTGATGGTAGAGCTCACCTTGTCTTCTCCAGACAAGCTTTTTTTCCAGATGCCCCAAACAATCAGAAAGGGGGTTCATCAGAGAAAATGACTTTACCCCAGTCCTCAGCAGTCCAATCCCTGTACCTTTTGCAGAATATCAGTCTGTCCCTGATGTTTTTCCTGAATAGAAGTGGCTTCTTTGCTACTCTTCTTGACACCAGGCCATCCTCCAAAAGTATTCGCCTCACTGTGCGTGCAGATGCACTCACACCTGCCTGCTGCCATTCCTGAGCAAGCTCTGTACTGGTGGTGCCCCGATACCGCAGCTGAATTAACTTTAGGAGATTGCTGGACTTTCTTGGGCGCCCTGAAGCCTTCTTCACAACAATTGAACCCCTCTTCTTGAAGTTCTTGATGATCCGATAAATGGTTGATTTAGGTGCAATCTTACTGGCAGCAATATCCTTGCCTGTGAAGCCCTTTTTGTGCAAAGCAATGATGACGGCATGTGTTTCCTTGCAGGTAACCATGGTTGACAGAGGAAGAACAATGATTCCAAGCACCACCCTCCTTTTGAAGCTTCCAGTCTTGTTATATGAACTCAATCAGCATGACAGAGTGATCTCCAGCCTTGTCCTCATCAACACTCACACCTGTGCTAATGAGAGAATCACTGACATGTCAGCTGGTCCTTTTGTGGCAGGGCTGAAATACAGTGGAAATGTTTTTGGGGGATTTAGTTCATTTGCATGACAAATAGGGACTTTGCAATTAATTTGATCACTCTTTATAACATTCTGGATGATTGTTGGAGGAAATTATGGTTGAAATGATTAATTATGTATACATTTAAACTAGAACCATTTATTTTAATACTATTATGTTATGGTATGAAATGTATGGGTCTTGGTTAAACTAGGACCGAAAATGTAGGTAAAACAAATTAATTGTCTGTACCTTGCGGGTTTAAGGGAGAAAGGAGGGCATATATCTTTTCAGACAGATAAGAATGTTTGTTTGATGTTCCATTAGTGGAGAAAAGTATATATTTTAGACAGATTGGAATGTTTGTTTTATGAGGGGAGTAGAAGACATCTCCAGACCCGAAGACACTGCGCTATTGTGTGGATCGGAGAGAGTGTGAGAAACTGATGACGTCATTTTATGTTCTCTCTTTAAAATGTAATGTTCTTTGTATTTTGGGTCAGTACTCTCTTGAATTAAACGCTGTTACCTGAGTTTAAGACTGGGGCTCTGTCCATTCCTATAATAATATGGATTTTACAATCCCATAGAATGCATTGACAGAGTCATTCATTCTGATTGGGAAACAATACAGAGGAATTTAGAATTCCACTAACAATGATATACAAATTGCCATCATACAAACTTAGGCAGCAGACTTTGTGAAAATTAATGTGTGTCATTCTCAAAACTTTTGGCCACGACTGTACTTTGTTGGATCCATTCCCTTAGGGGTTACTCAGTCCATTCAAAAATAAACTGAAACTGCTCGTATGCTATAACTGTTGTATAGCAAGTCCTTATACAACTGTCGCAGGCACATGCACATTATTTTTTAGAGCTTTTGTAGCTTTTATCAGTCAATCCTCAACCGTCCCTAAAGATATGTGAGTGAGCTGACAGAGCGGATCAAGGTGAATTCTTCCAGTGCAGCTTCATCCTCTCACGATGACGAGGAAGGAGGGGACGCCCAGTTTGTGCAGTTCTTTCCGAATTTTGTGTGGGCCGTCAGAGATTTCACTCTACTACTCGAGATCGACGGTAGAAACGTCACCGAAGATGAGTATCTGGAGCATTCACTGGAACTCAGAAAAGGTGACATTAGCACTAGCCACCACACCAATGATCAACTGTGCACAATGTCTCTACATAGAATAGTGCACCATTAACAATTATACAGCTGGAATAATCATTATCTCACAAAGAGCATAGGGGTTGTGAAACAAGATGATTGATATTGGCTCTGACTGTCTAAATGACCTATTATAAAATCATTCCTATGAAAATATGCACTCATAAACAATCAAATCAAATGTATTTATATAGCCCTTCGTATATAAGATGATATCTCAAAGTGCTGTACAGAAACCCAGCCTAAAACCCCAAACAGCAAGCAATGCAGGTGTAAAAGCACGGTGGCTAGGAAAAACTCCCTAGAAAGGCCAAAACCTAGGAAGAAACCTAGAGAGGAACCAGGCTATGAGGGGTGGCCGTCCTCTTCTGGCTGTGCTGGGTGGAGATTATAACAGAACATGGCCAAGATGTTCAAATGTTCATAAATGACCAGCATGGTCAAATAAAAATAATCACAGGCAGAACAGTTGAAACTGGAGCAGCAGCACGGCCAGGTGGACAGCAAGGAGTCATCATGCCAGGTCCTCCGAGAGAAAGAAAGAGAGAGCATACTTAAATTCACATAGGAAACCGGATAAGACAGGAGAAGTACTCCAGATATAACAAACTGACCCTAGCCCCCCAACACAAACTACTGCAGCATAAATACTGGAGGCTGAGACAGGAGGGGTCAGGAGACACTGTGGCTCCATCCGATGATACCCCCGGACAGGGCCAACCAAGTGTCAGCATTATTTTATCCAGTTTATTGGTCATAAAGTATTCTTCTTTTGCTTGTCTGTTAATGATTGTGTTTTTGGATGGTGAACTAAGGGCCAGTCTCCCAGACACAGATTTTTTAAACATTTATTTATTTATTATTTCACCTTTATTTAACCAGGTAAGCTAGTTGAGAACAAGTTCTCATTTACAATTGCGACCTGGCCAAGATAAAGCAAACAGAGTTACACATGGAATAAACAAGTGTACAGTCAATAACACAATATAAAAAATAATGTCTATATACAGTGTGTGCAAATGGCGTGAGGTGGTAAGGCAATAAATAAGCCATAGTAGGGAAGTAATTACAGTTTAGCAAATTAACACTGGAGTGATAGATGAGCAGATGATGTGCAAGTAGAAATACTGGTGTGCAAAAGAGCAGAAAAGTAAATCAAAACAATATGGGGATGAGGTAGGTAGATTGGATGGGCTATTTACAGATGGGCTATGTACAGCTGCAGCGATCGGTTAGCTGCTCAGATAGCTGATGTTTAAAGTTAATGAAGGAAATATCAGTCTCCAGCTTCAGCGATTTTTGCAATTCGTTCCAGTCATTGGCAGCAAAGAACTGGAAGGCAGCCAAAGGTGGTGTTGGCTTTGGGGATGACCAGTGAGATATACCTGCTGGAGCACGTGCTACGGGTGGGTGTTGTTATCGTGACCAGTGTGCTGAGATAAGGCGGAGCTTTACCTAGCATAGACTTATTGATGACCTGGAGCCAGTGGGTCAGGCGACGAATATGTAGCGAGGGCCAGCCGTCAATAGCATACAGGTCGCAGTGGTGGGTGGTATATGGGGCTTTGGTGACAAAACGAATGGCATGGTGATAGACTGCATCCAGTTTGCTGAGTAGAGTGTTGGAGGCTATTTTGTAAATTACATCGCCGAAGTCAAAGATCTGTAGGATAGTCAGTTTTACGAGGGTATGTTTGGCGACGTGAGTGAAGGAGGCTTTGTTGCGAAATAGGAAGCCGATTCTAGATTTAATTTTGGATTGGGGATTTTTAATATGAATCTGGAAGGAGAGTTTACAGTCTCGCCCGACACCTAGGTATTTGTAGTTGTCCTCATATTCTAATTCAGAACCTTCCAGAGTAGTGTTGCTAGTCAGGTGGGCGGGTGTGGGCAGCGAACCGTTGAAAAGCACGCATTTAGTTTTACTAGCGTTTAAGAGCAGTTGGAGGCCACGGAAGGAGTGTTGTATGGCATTGAAGCTCGTTTGGATGTTTTTTTTTACACAATGTCCAAAGAAGGGCCAGATGTATACAGAATGGTGTCGTCTGCGTAGAGGTGGATCAGGGAATCACCCGCAGCAAGAGCGACATCGTTGATATATACAGAGAAAATGGTCGGCCCGAGAATTGAACCCCGTGGTACCCCCATAGAGACTGCCAGAGGTCCGGACAACAGGCCCTCTGATTTGACACACTGAACTCAGTCTGAGAAGTAGTTGGTGAACCAGGTGAGGCAGTCATTTGAGAAACCAAGGCTGTTGAGTCTGCCGATAAGAATACGGTGATTGACCGAGTTGAAAGCCTTGGCCAGGTCGATTAAGACGGCTGCACAGTACTGTCTTTTATCGATGGCGGTTATGTAATCGTTTAGTACCTTAAGCGTGGCTGAGGTGCACCCGTGACCAGCTCGGAAACCGGATTGCACAGCGGAGAAGGTATGGTGGAAATCGAAATGGTCAATGATCTGTTTATTAACTTGGCTTTCGAGGACTTTAGACAGGCAGGGCAGGATGGATATAGGCCTCTCAGACGAGATTCTCCATTGAACATGATGTACAACCGCCCACGAGAGCGCATCCGGAACTACTTCCCCTCGCGCAAGTGCTTTCTATTCCCCACCCCTACAACTCCTGCCAACATGCCCCATCTGGATTCCATGGACGAGGCTGACCTCTGTGGAAGCTTCCGAAAGGTTGCAGACACCTTCTGCCGCTTCATTTTCTAGGAGATCCACACAAACTGTCAAAGGGGGCCACATATTTACCGGGATAAGTCAAATATCAGCAAATATTCTGCACAGATGCATTGAATGTATCCTATGTTATTGTACCCCCAAATATAAACACTTTCCTTCCCGCCTCCATTTGATTGCAGTGCTCGGCCACTTGGTTTAACACCTACAGTTGAAGACGGAAGTTTACATACACTTAGGTTGGGGTCATTAAAACTCATTTTTCAACCACTCCACAAATTTCTTGTTAACAAACTATAGTTTTGGCAAGTCGGATAGTGCATCTACTTTGTGCATGACACAAGTTATTTTTCAACAATTGTTTACAAACTGGTAATTTCACTTATAATTCACTGTATCACAATTCCAATGGGTCAGAAGTTTACATACACTAAGTTGACTGTTCCTTTCAACAGCTCGGAAAATTCCAGAAAATGATGTCATGGCTTTAGAAGCTTCTGATAGGCTAATTGACATCATTTGAGTCGATTGGAGGTGTACCTGTGGATGTATTTCAAGGCATACCTTCAAACTCAGTGCCTCTTTGCATGACATCACAGGACATCTAAAGAAATCTGAAAAAAATGTAGACATCCACAAGTCTGGTTCATCATTGGGAGCAATTTCTAAATACCTGAAGATACCACATTTATCTGTACAAACAACAGTATGCAAGTATAAACACCATGGGACCACGCAACTGTCATTACCGCTCAGGAAGGAGACGAGTTCTGTCTCCTAGAGATGAACGTAGTTTGGTGTGGAAAGTGCAAATCAATCCCAGAACAGCAAAGGACCTTGTGAAGATGAGGAAACAGATACAAAGGTTTCTATATCCACAGTAGAATTAGTCCTATATTGACATAACCTGAAAGGCTGCTCAGCAAGAAAGAAGCCACTGCTCCAAAACCGCCATAATTAATGCCAGACTACAGTTTGCAACTGCACATGGGGACAAAGATCGTACTTTTTGGAGAAATGTCCTCTGGTCTGATGAAACAAAAATAGAACTGTTTGGCCATAGTGACCATTGTTATGTTTGGAGGAAAAAGGGGGAGGCTTGCAAGCCGAAGAACACCATCCCAACCGTGAAGCACGTTGTGGTGGTACTTTGCTGTAGGAGGGACTGGTGCACTTCACAAAATAGATAGAATCATGAGGATGGAAATTATGTGGATATATTGAAGCAACATCTCAAGACCTCAGTCAGGAAGTAAAAGCTTGGTCGCAAATGGGTCTTCCAAATGGACATTGACCCCAAGCATACTTCCAAAGTTTTGGCAAAATGGCTTAAGGACAACAAAGTCAAGGTATTGGATTGGCCATGACAATGCCCTTACCTCAATCGAACAGAAAATTTGTGGGCAGAACTGAAAAAGTGTGTGAAAGCAAGGAGGCCTACAACCCTGACTCAGTTACATCAGCTCTGTCAGGAGGAATGGGCCAAAATTCACCCAACTTATTGTGGAAAGCTTGTGGAAGGCTACCCGAAACATTTGACCAAAGTTAAACAATGTAAAGGCAATGCTACCAAATACTAATTGAATGTATGTAAACCTCTGACCCACTGGGAATGTGATGAAAATAATTCTCTAGTATTATTCTGACATTTCACATTCTTATAATAAAGTGGTGATCCTAACTGACCCTAAGACAGGGAATTTTTACTAGGATTAAATGTCAGGAATTTTGAAAAACTGAGCTTAAATGTATTTGGCTAAGGTGTATGTAAACTTCTGACTTCAACTGTATGTGGAGACCATATCCAAAGGCTCTTCGCCTGGTCTGCGGTTCTGGCCATGACTTAAATTGAGAACCAGGCTGCTATAGATGAGGGCCTGGAAGTGTACCAGAGGGGCATGGCGGTGGTAAAGGCCTTATTCCCTGTGGCGCTCATCACCTCCGCTCAGACCACTTGGCCACGCAGGCGTTCATGAACAGATCCTTCAAAGGCTAATTTGAATTTCTTGAAGGTGTTGGTGGTAAGGGTCATCATTTGAGATCTGTGCCTGGTACAAACACTGACTTTGTGCTTAACTGTCAAGGACCACTTTTTACAAATGCTTCCCTAAAAACGTCTCGACTCTTCCAGGTGGCCATTTCAAAGCACTACGATGACCTTCTCTGAGGCATCCTCGTTCTTGATGAGAAGAAGTGTGCAGCCCTTCTGGAGAAGCTGTCTGCTCAGATGGCCAAGAAGATTACAGAGGGGATCTACGAGCTTTACTGCAATCACCATGAGAACATGCTGGCACAGTACCGGGCCAAGCCCGACAAAGGAGTTGGGGTAAGAGCTTCGAGTTGATTCCTTAGAGCTGAAGCATTCATCAAAAACTCCATATTGAACATTGGAGCTGTTTTCCTCTTCCACTTAGTTTTGTTAGGTAATAATTATCAGAGTAAAAACTCGATGATCCCTGACGGCTAACGTTAACGTATCCTGACAGAATGTAAACTTTATACATTCCCCTCTCTCCCTCAGTGACACAAGTATATTTCATAAGTCAAGAAATCAGAACAGTTTCCATGTCGTAGATGACGTGTTCTTTCTCTCAACCTCTAATGTTACTGTTATGTTATGATTTACAGTGGCTTCCATAATGTCTTTTTTAGGCATCATACCAGAAACACATCCAACCGGTTTTAGATGTATCATTGTTTGATGGCAAACATGAAGCCTTTGGGGATGTTTTCTGCAGGCTGAGGAGATTCTTGAGCAGTTCCGGAAGGAAAAGAGTATAGAGAAGTATTCCATCCTGCAAGCTGACAAAAAAACGGACCGAAAATTTGAAAAAGTATCAAATATGTCATGGGATGTTATTTTCTGATTTAATTCAGGTTTCTGGTTGAAGTGACTTCTCAAAATACATTTTTGATAGTTCTTGCACTAAGTCAACATAGATCTGGGATGTTTAACAGTAGGTATGCAAGCTAAAGTTTAACCTAAAACTTGTGGTCTTCTCCAGAACATGGAAAATGTCAGGGGTTGTCTATTGACTCTGTATGAGAGAGAACATGAAGCTAGAGTGTTTTCCTACCATAATATCTTAATTTGTATCATTCACAGAAGAAGGAGGGATCAGCTGTGCTGGAGCAGGAGAAGAAGGCTGTTGGAGAGGAGGACGATCGCAGAAGCAAAGACGAGAAGTTGAAGTGTTACGCCCCTGAAAACAGGGGAGAAATAATCACGAGAGTGATACGGTGTTGTATTCTCAATTCAACTTTTTTGTTCAACGAGAAAAGACCGCGATTTTCCCCAGGAATATGGGTGGAGACCAGAGCAATCGATCTCCGGCTCATAGATTAAGAGCATTTCGTAGATCACAGATTAACACTTTTAGGCACCACAAAATAAAGTAATCAATATAACGTTTACACATTACTCTCACAATTCGTACCCTTTGACAGATTTGAACTTTAACACAATTATATGAATGTTATCAATCTCTATCAACTAACACTGAATGCATCTTTTTAACCTTAGATGTTTTAAGATCCTCACATACTATGAACTTACTAATACTTTTTAATGTATAACAGGCTATGAATATTTCCTTTAACTTGTCACAGAAGCAGATGGAAGATGAAGGAGGATTTGAAGCAACAGGAACGGGACTTCCACAGGGCCTTGGAGTGCAAGATACAGGAGCAGAAGGATCTGCTGGAGAAGGGCCACAAGGAGAAGGCTGACTTAATGAGACAGGAGATAGAGGAGTTCAAGAATAGCAACAAACCTGAGAAGGAAGGATGTGGTTGCCTTGAGTCTACAGTCATGCCTGTTCTTTGATTTGGATTGGATGCTGCCAACACTTTCTTTCAATATACGCTCATGAAGGTAGCTTTTATGAAGTAGAACCATTGTGTATTACCTGAGCATGTACACATTTGCTAGCTTTATCAATGTAAAGCAGAAAGTCAAGTTGATAGCCACACTTAGAATCAGTATCCGCTTTATATGAAAGAGTTAATTATTTTTCTTGTGTGTTGACATATTTTGGTGAAATGCTCTCTACTAGTGTAGCACTTAAAATGTAGAGGCTTTAATTCTTTTTTTAAAACATGTTTATGTTCTTTGAGAACGTTGCCTAGAGGCAGATAATAAATTTGAATATTATATAAATCAGTTTATGAATAAATGTGTTGTTTTGAATCCACTTTGAATCTGTTAGTGTTTATGTAAGTAGTAGTCGTCTAACTGATTTACATCTGGAAACCCCATTTTGCCTTTGTGGCCTGACGTTCCTCTTACTTCAATCTCTGATAACAGGCCACAATTGTGTTCGAATAGTTTTCAGACCAAAAATCTATCAGTTTGCCTGCAAATCCATAACCATGATGTCTGTGTTGTTCTCCCTCTGTGAATCTAGGCTAAGATGGTCCAGGAGGCGAAGGAGGAGCCACAGGAGTTGGAGCGAGCACTAGATAGCAAGCTCCATGAGCAGGAAAAGCTGATGGCTAATGGCTTCACATAGAAAGAGGCAGCCATGAATGAGGAGATACAGAGCCTGAGAGAGAAGGAGGAGGCCAAGCGCGAGGAGAAGGAAGAGCAGTCTCGTAACTTCAGAGCCATAGCACAGGGTGTCATGGAGAGTGTCAGCAATGGCTTAGGTCACTACTTTA
Organism: Oncorhynchus nerka; assembly: GCF_034236695.1. Taxonomy (NCBI): domain Eukaryota; kingdom Metazoa; phylum Chordata; class Actinopteri; order Salmoniformes; family Salmonidae; genus Oncorhynchus; species Oncorhynchus nerka. Next base: position 32,034,081 of record NC_088396.1, on the reverse strand, counting down.
ACTATAAGAAAGCCTGTGAGCAACGCAAGGCGATTGTGTTCAAGGAGAACATGACACTCAAGCAAGACGGCCACACCCAAACTCAAAACAGGAGCAGATGGCAACTCTAAAGACACAACTCTGCCCAAAGTCAACACAGGTACAACTGACAAAAGCCCTGGCTCAGAGGTCTAAAGGATTCACCAGAGATTGGTCAATGGTCCAGATCAGCAGCCACACCTTTCTCCAGTCTCCAGCCATTTGCATTGTGTGCCCCCCCCTGCTACTCTCTGATCATCATATATGCATAGTCACTTTAACCATGCCTACATGTACATACTACCTCAATAAGCCTGATTAACCGGTGTCTGTATATAGCCTTGCTACTGTTATTGTCAAAATTGTGTTTTTACTGTTTTTATTTCTTTACTTACCTACACACTTTTGTTGCACTATTGTTTAGAGCCTTTAAGTAAGCATTTCACTGTAAGGTCTACTACACCTGTTGTTTTTGGCGTACATGACAAATAATCTTTGATTTGATAACTTTTCACATTTTCTCTGATAGGGTTAAGGATAGGATAAAGCTAAACTTGTTTTAATAGAGATATTGATCAATGGGGAGAACTGATGAGCTGAACACCACCAGCTGAATCTCTACATGGAAACATAAGCCCAAGCATTCACATGAAAAAGAGACATCCTGTCTTTCAGTCACCTCATATCAATTTAATCAAATACAAACATGAGTACATCAGCAGCAGGACAACAAGAGGAACTGTAATTACGGAATGATATGTACACATCTCTACTCAGGATGACCTGTACCCAGATCAGCTTTTGATCCAAGATGAGACATGCAGTAATGATACTCCTATAGGACTAATGATCTTCATTAATCTGCTGCTTGGACACACCACGCACATCAAGACCTGAGGGGAATGTCACAAAGGAGGATCAAGGAGTTATCCACCTTACTTTGACAAACAGATCAGGAGTCACACACACACACAGTACAGCCACCTGTGAGCATCATACAACACCACACAGAAGCACTAGCCTGGGAACAAGACAGCTCCTGTATTAACAACATTGTTGCCAATGACAAAACGTTGACATAAGCAGAAAAACAGACTGGTATCCAGGCTACAAAACACACCTAATAATATCATGATCAAGTTATTTCAAATCCTAAGGCAGTCATTCAGATAATGTAAATCAGTATTGCTGTATGAATCAGCATGGAACTCACATTTTTACTGCTAACAATGATAACAAATATTGTTCTTTACTGTACAGAGGGCATTAAATGAGGACACGAATAGGGATAGTATAATTATTCAATCCAGTGATCGACTACCTCTGTAAATAGCACTATAGCCTGAGAGCCATTCTCCACCAGTAGATATGCATTAGCCTAGGCCCAAGATGTGTGGCTTCACTGATTATTAAAACAACATGCTAGTACTTGTGAAAAATGACAATGGGTAATTAGGTTTTATATCCCAAATATCAACATGCAGACAGATTGTTGTTTTACAATCGTGGTTCTGTCTAAAAACAAATCCAAAAGCAAATCCAGTGCATGAACTTAACTTGAACTATATTATATCCATAATAACCATCAATACAATTTGAGAATGAACTTTACACGTGTGGTGTAGTAGGCTACATGAGAGATGTCTAGCTTTGAGGCACCAGTAACACACAGCAATAAATAAACTCATAACACAAATACATTTGACACACAGCCACTAACATATCACCAGTCTGTTATACGTACGCAATAGAAAAATCTAATATTTTCAGACTTCAACCATATGTCATTTGTAGATAACAACATATTGTAAGTGTATGCATTGGACAAAAAGTGCTTAGCTATGATTTTGTTCTCTTAGAAATCAAACCGTAACAATTGAAGTGCAAAGAAACTAGAGATGACACGTGGTGAATAATGTTTTGGTCCACCACCAAAGTCCAGAGAGTCGTAGGTGACATTTCAATAACTCTACAATAGAGTAAAAATAAATCATAAAAAGATGATTGGAATTAACTTGTTCTTTATGATTTATCATTTCAATTGGCAAGCCTAATCAAGAACTTCAGTTAGCAAATCAATATTAATTTGGAAAAAAAATACTAAAGAATGAAATGTCTTTCTCCACGTCTCCTACATCTGTGGTCGTCAACCGTTACCCGACAGTGAGATACACACAACTGGTGAACAAGTCTACATGTGGTATGTATGACTACAGGAGAGCCTATAAGCTAGGTAACTGCCAAAGTAAATGGAAACAATTGAGTAAATGAGGCATACAAAGTATATTGAATGCAGGTGGTTCCACCCAGATGTGGTTCCCGAGTTAATTTGGGGTGGCAGGGTAGCCTAGTGGTTAGAGCGTTGGACTAGTAACCAAAAGGTTGCAAGTTCAAATCCCCCAGCTGACAAGGTACAAATCTGTCGTTCTGCCCCTGATCAGGCAGTTAACCCACCGTTCCTAAGCCATCATTGAAAATAAGAATTTAGAATAAAGGTAAAATAAAATAAATAAATAATTAAGCAATTAACATCCCATCATGCTTAGGGTCATGCCCAGTTGCCTAATTATTATGGTTAGATGAGATATTAGTGAATTTGAAAGGTGGGTCTCAAATGAGCATAGGGGGTTTAAAACTGTGTGTCTCAGTTACCACATCTCAACCCAATTGAACAATGGAGCGGCGCCTGAGACAGCCTTTTCAACCACCATCAACAAAACATCAAATTACAGATGTCCTGTGGAAGAATTGTGACACATCCCTCCGAAAGAGTTCCAGAGACTTAGAATTTACGCCAAGGCGCGTTGAAGCTGTTCTGGCAGCTTGTTGACCCAATGCCCTATTAAGACAATGTTGGTGGTTCCTTTATTTTGGCAGTTATCTGTAGGCTATGAACACTTCTGACACCTCAACTGAAACAGGGTCCACCCAGAAACAGGGCTATTCTACCCTCCACCTGCTGCTTCTATGTACAGCAGCTAACAAGCAAAGAGCCAATCAAAACAGGATGAGTTATAAGAGGTCAACTTTGGGACCTTCTTGAGTTGTGATTATATTAGAGTATTCCATCTTGCTAATGTACATACTCCAGGTTACATATCTCACTGATATTCATATAACCCCAGTACATTTTTTAATAATTTTATTTTAACAATTGTTTCACCTACTTTTTTCATGCTCTGTTTGCCATAGTGAGAGCTGCAATATGATATGAGGAAGGCACTTAAATATAATATTTTTATTTGCCCGACTAGCTGTATGTGTTGTTCAGCAGGTAGCCTAAACGGAGTTTCTTTTACTATGGACCCGTTGTTTTAAATATAATAAACCAAAGAATATAGGGAATTATGTATGCACAATAACATTTTAGTTGAAGTTCCAAATGTTGTTCCAGAGTGACATACTGTAGGTAAGGGGGATCCATAAAACTAACAAAAAAATGCTCTTTCATAGTCCTGATACAGCACGCACACCTTCGTCCTCTTCAAGGCGTCTCTATTCCAAATCTTTCCATCCATATCGGGAGCCAGAGTACAGCTCTTCCTCAGCACATTTAGTCACCAAGAGGGACAAGGGGCAGGTAAGAAAGGCCTGGTATTTCTAGGTTCTGTGGATGTTACTATTGTGGTGGTTGTTCTTGTGGACATTACCACCTCCTCTCAGGATGACGTCCACCATGATGTAAGCTCTCACCTGATAGGTGGATGGAGCTCCATGATGCTCCATCAACAATGACCTTCAGGACACCACTGGAGTCATGTCCCAGAGCTGTTGACACAAACATAAAGGTGTATAAAAAAAACAATGCCTGTCATTGTATCAATGCCTCCTTCATATGTGGATATGCACTGTCATTAAAAGGTCATTGTATCAATGCCTCCTTCATATGTGGATATGCACTGTCATTAAAAGGTCATTGTATCAATGCCTCCTTCATATGTGGATATGCACTGTCATTAAAAGGTCATTGTATCAATGCCTCCTTCATATGTGGATATGCACTGTCATTAAAAGGTCATTGTATCAATGCCTCCTTCATATGTGGATATGCACTGTCATTAAAAGGTCATTGTATCAATGCCTCCTTCATAAGTGGATATGCACTGTCATTAAAAGGTCATTGTATCAATGCCTCCCATTCCTGTATTAGGCTATTTTTCTCACTAATTGGTCTTCCCTCAATCAGCTCAACTCTGAAAAATATCTGATGTGAAAAGATCTGTGATTGGTCAAAAGACCAGTTAGTGGAAAAAAGATCAGAAATGGGCTGCCTATCTAAACGCTGCCTTAAGAGACATCGTGTTTGTCTCACCTTGACGACCTTGTCTGCCCCAGAGGTCAGTAGCCAGCCCATGGTAGGCTCGTAGTGCATGTAAACTATGCTGTGTTTGCTGTCATGGAATGTCGCCGTGGGCGCCCGGCTGTAAGACATGGGGAGGGGGCAAAATAGTGTTATCACCATGGGAATTAAAGTATAGGATAATATGTGATGACCAGAGGATGATATAGGCTTTTTTGTGCATGCATGTTACTCACTCCTCGTCCGTGATGGACTCGTGGCAGCTGTCACACACCCGCACCTCAAACTCGAAGCCCATGAGAGGGATGGTGGAGCGCTTGGCCGAGCACTTCCCACACACTGCCTGCCCACACTTCCTGCAGTGGTGCTGGGGAGAGGAGACAGGAGACACTGAGCCTTGGGTTCAGCCTACAGATAAGGCCAATGTGCATATATCTCACTTGCCCTCACTCATGTAGTCACAAACAGCGGAGGCCACACCGGGTCTATGTTTCTGCATTTCACACTGCCATAGAGGGGTTCACTGTAAAGTCTATACCTGTAGTATTTGGTGCATTTGACAAATACAATTTGTTTGTTTAGCAACAAAACTGATGCGTGAAAGCAATTATGGGGCAAACAGGCAGGGTTGGCCATTCTGTCTCCAATGTTTATTGAAAACAGAAATACATTTGCACAATGAGCACTTGTCTCTCACCTACATCACATTTTGGCCATATTAGCAGACAAGAGTACATCAGTCAAAACAAGACATGGTATCAAGAACAAGATAAAACTAGCTAAAAATGAGCCATGATTCCCCATGGCAGCTTCTTGTCACTGTTGCGAGCTATCTAGCCACCCAGAAAAACAACACAAACTTCTGCTCCATTGAAGAGCGAGTATTGTTTGTGACCGAGCCAGTTTATAGGAACATTTACGTTTTTCTCCTGCCCTCTTGTGGACAATATGTGAACTATATCCCACAGTGACAGTATGGTGCCCACTGTACCTGTCGCAGGCCGATTTTCTTACTGTCCCACATCTGTTTGAAGTTCCAGAAGAATGGCTGCTCACACTTCTGACACGAATCACTGTCCAGCCACTCTGGGGTCTGAGGGAACACAGACAGGTTAAGTACAGACTCTAAATACTACTCTAGTCAGCTTTTCCTTACTAAATCCTACCTTTAACCACCAGGAGTTTTAAAAGGAAACTAACCCAGATTAAGTGGTTAGGTATAACGTAAGTGAGAGAAAGAACCAGTCAGAGCCACAGGTAGTCTACACTGAACACTCATTTGCATTCAGCACGTTACCATTCTGAATTTCATTCAGTTTGTCATTCTCTCTCTGTACGTGTTCACATTTCAGGTATCCCTCCATGGTGACAGAAACAGCCAGACAAAGCACTCTGCCATACCATGCTGTCAATGACAGAGGTGACAATGCACTCACAGAGCTGTGACTGGCCCATATCTAGGGCTAGACAGATTATACGGAAGAAAGGTGTGCTTATGTCGGAGTGACACAACCCGGCCCTGTGCTCCAGCTAATCCTATACACAGCCCTGCCCAACACTCAGGCCTCACTGCAGATTTAGCTCCATAGCACATTCATTCTCCTTCCCTCACCCACTCTCTCCCTGAAAGTCCTATTGCATCCAAGTTGCTTAAATCTGTGGGGTGTGTGTGAACCTTCGAACCCCCCCTGGTGACAATATGTGCCAGGAACTCAACCTGTCTACTTCACACACACACACACACACACACACACACACACGTCTCACAGCCTTGAGGTTTAGTCTTCCTCCCTCCTTCTGATCCATCCCTCCATCTTTATCAGTCCATCCCTCCCTCACCTCTTGTCTGGTCACGTCCATGTTCCAGATGACGATGCCCCCATCTGAGCTGCAGGAGATCAGCTGACGTGTATGTGGCGCGTAGCATAGGCCCTGGACCTTCTCACTGCATTGTTAACACACACACGTAAAGAGAATGTGGTACAGAAATAGTGTAGATTCTCCCCACCACCGGAATGACATCCTTGGGTGTGACATAAGTCACTTTCAAACGCTCCCAAAAATTTAACTGACCGTGAAACATCCAGGAGTTATGGATAATGAAGCGCCCTAAAGGAGACTACTAAGGACATTTCAACAGTTTCTAAGACTATCATATTGATTAAAGGCCCAGGTGCAGTCAGATGTGATTATCCTGTGGTTTTATAGAACATTTCCACACTGAGGTTGGTATAATACTGTGAAATTGTGAAAATTATGATAAAGCCCTTTTCGTGTTTAAGAGCTGTTTGAAAAGACCGCCTGAAATTTCCACCTATTTTGGTGGGATGGATTTTGGCCTGCCTGGTGACATCACATCATTAATTAATAAACTAATAAGTGTTCCAAACCTCTGTCAATTACAGCTGCTTTTCCCCTTTCCCTTTTTTCCCCCCTTTATTCGGTCTGATATACCACAGCTGTCAGCCAATCAGAATTCAGGACTCGAAACAAGCAGTTTATAATCTAATCAAATCAAATCAAATGTATTTATATAGCCCTTCGTACATCAGCTGATATCTCAAAGTGCTGTACAGAAACCCAGCCTAAAACCCCAAACAGCAAGCAATGCAGGTGTAGAAGCACGTGAATGTTTTTTTTATACTACAATGGAGACTACATTTGAAGACTGTATTGGAGGACTCTATTGAGGTTCAGTGTGTGAATCTTACTTGTGTCCCTGAAGTTCAATAGCGGTGCCTTTGCCTCCCCCGATGTCCCACATGATGATGGAGTGATCGGCGCTGCCGGAGAACAACACTCTCTGGACCGGGTCCCAACACAGAGCTGTCACATTGCCTAAAGACAGCAGAACACAAAACACACATTCCTCAGCTCATCACTGGTTCTTAAACTTGACCTGGTCAAGTGGAACAAAAACAAGAAACTAAAAGGCCTCAATTATTAGAAAGTGGACAAAAGTGACTCAGAGCAAATTCAAGTTGAAATTAACTAACCTCTCAATAACTGCCAAGTCTTTTGCTTTTAATGAACCACAATTCATCCATCTTGAGCACCCTTTTGTGTCTAATTCAAAGAGAAATATGTTCCAGTGCTTTTCACCGGCAGATATTTGCATAATGACAAACATGTGTAACCCCACTGATAACAGATAGGCCTGGAATAGTGGTGCTGTCAGCAGCATTGTCAGTCACACGCTCTTCTGTCAATATAGGAAGTAGGAGATGTGAGAGTGCTAAAACAACTGACCCCAGATCAGAACAGAGGGTTTATAAATAGCTGTGAGGGTTGTCCTCTGGAGTATACAATGTCCCACATTACCTCTAGCCCTGCTGGCAGGTGGCCCGAGTGGACAGGAGGGACGGTCAGTTAGGATGAAAATAAAAAGTGGGTAGTAGACCGATTTATAAAATCTCCAAGGGTTTAAAATAGTATGTGTGCTTTCTTTCAAATATTTAGGGGCACTTTATTTTGCTTCCTCTGTGTATAGAAACCAATGGAGGAGTCCCAAATGGTGGTGTTTCAAGGCTGGGGGAGGATGGGGTACTAGGGGTTAGGGGACAAGTGTTGTTTTGCAACATGGGGTGTAGTAGTAATACCGGTGTGTCCTTTGAAGGTGGTGACCAGACTACAGCTGTCCAGCTCCAGCTTGAGGATGGTCACCTGACCAGAGTAGTCGCCCACAAAGGCGTGCCTCGTCTCCACGTCGAACCTGGGAGGGGCAGGGTCAAGGATGCCAATGATCGTTTAACTGAACTGTTTGCATCGGAGCAACTTCAGGGATTTGCACACACTGTATTTATTCTATTCAATCAGTGTTTCCTGGTTGAAACCTACTCGTATGTGGTTCATTCTATTCAGTGACGGACTGACTGCCTTACACCTCTTAAATTTCCAACAAAAAAAACCCACATCAGATAAACCTTACCACAGTTAACTGTTCATTAGCTACAAAATCATACGTATTTAGTCTCTGAACTCAAGAGACCTTTCAGTGAGAGGCCAAAATTATAAATAAAAGCAATCAAAAGAGAGAAAACAATAAGACAAATCTTCTCAGAACACACATTTCTCCTCCTGAAAAGGGTTGCTGTACTAATCGGATCCCAGGCCAACTCGGAACCGTGGTTGTTTAGAAACATTTGCTGGATGAAATACTAAATAAACACATTCCAAGTAGTTCATTTCAAGAATTTTGAATAACATAATAAAAAATATAATACAAATTATTTCACCTTTATTTAACCAGTTGAGAACAAGTTCTCATTTACAACTGCAACCTGGCAAAGATAAAGCAAAGCAGTGCGACAAAAACAACATAGAGTTACACATGGGATAAACAAACGGACAGTCAATAACAATAGAAAAATCGATGTACAGTGTGTGCAAATGTAATAATGACTTCTCTGGGTTTGTAAAAAGGTATACAAAACCAAAACAAACAAAATGGTTGCCATATGAATGTCAGGAAGAAATCAGATTTTTTGTTGTTGTTGTACTTAACATTGGAATTGTTTATCCCGGTCTTTGAAGCATAAGTCAGTCTCAAGACCTCACAGAGCTAGTTGATAGAGAGCCCACCACAGCAGAGTGGACCCAGACCTTTTATCTTGCCATTACGGAAATCTCCCGGACCATTGCCTTGGGCCACATGACTGAAGGCTATCGTTAGCGTTCCCAATTAAGAAAAGCTACTGGGACGCTTACCTGGCTCCCTCTCTGGTCTACTGCATTGTAGGAGAAAGCACAAGAGGGCCACATCCTCCCATAACGCCTCAAATATATACTTGTTTGAGGTGGAGACCCAGTCGAGTGCGCTGTTACCACTTGAAATGTTGTCTGTGGCTTTGGACTTCACACACAGGTAGTACTTGTTAAGATATTTGCTACATAGCAACTAGAGCTGGGAATTACCTCACAATACAATATTATCACGATACTTAGGTGCCAACACAATATGTATTGCGATTCTTATGATTTGATTTTGCGATTTAAAGTCTCAAACATTTTGCTCACTATATGTCTTCTGCAGAGAGACAAGACAGCATGAGAAAACTAGTTTTGATCAGTCAGGGAAGTAAAAGTACTGAAAACATGTTGGCTCAATATTTATAAAGAAGATGGAGAACAAAAGCTATAGATTGAAAAATAGCTAACGCTACCTACAGTAGCATATTATTTTAAATCTTTATTATTTTTTACAAATTGATACTTGGAATCAAATATCATCCCAAAATAATATTGCGATATGTAACTGTAGTGATTTGTTTTACCCAATCAGCAACAGCATGTGAATGGAATGGAATGAATAGAATAGAGGAATGTGGTTTGTAAAAGATGAAGGATACTGCAGTCCAGAGACCCAGGCGGTGGTGCGGTATAACCCCAGCTGTGTTCCACTCTCAGAGCAGTGCCAGGTGAAGTTCTTGTCCTGTCCTGTACTGAGGACCCACTCCATCTCCAAAACAAACAGCACCACTGTCACTCTGCCCTGGTGGGCTGATACAGAACACACACAATGTCATGATAATAAACAAAAAATACTGGTCATATACTGTACAAAAAAAGTAGACGGATTGGTGTTCTTTGCATCCTTTAAAATGGATAAAAACAGACAAGATGGCAGTCGTACAGTAGAGCTGTTGGCAGCAAGCTCAATATTAGTACATTGCTTTCAGAGGCCTTGTAGCTAAAACCAACAAAAGTGCCATGAATAGGAAAAAAATCCATTATTTTGCCATGTTTCATCCCTTCCTGCCATTGACCAGAGTCAGCTGAGTCACACAAAGAACACAGCCTGTGGCCACACTTCCCATCTCACCCTGATAGGTCTGTGCCGGAGTCATCTTGTTGTAGTCTTCTGACAGGATGAACTCCTGAAAAAGAGAAAGTATGTCACTCACTGGTTTTCCCAAGAGAAAGCACAGTATTTCTTTGATATGGGCATACTTTTAGGTCAAAGTTACACAACGCTTGAAATGACCTTCTGACTCAAAAGGAAGAGCTTAGGTTTAGCAAAGTATATCCATGTTAGTTTTAGGCTATGAATCCCATAAGGAAACCCAGGTCTACACTTCCTGTAGATAGACATATTTAGTATCCATGTGTTGATTGATCCACCTAACTGCTTAGCCAATCACGCAGAAGATTAGGTTACTCAGATGCAACCCCTCTGGCAGTATTGATCAGTGCTGTTGTATGGAGAAGCAAAGACTCAGTGCAAAAGAGCGCGAGAGCAAGAGACAGTAGCTAGCTACTTAGTGACCCGCTAAATGTTAAACATGAAATCATGACTTGAACCAACACAACCAGACCCCAATCTGGCCCTGGGGTTTTAGTATGTATATCAGGCTTGACTGGGGGATAAGAATGGATGCTTGGTATAAAAGTATGACTCATGAGTATGACTCATGAGTATCTTAGACAACAGAAACGGTCACTTACAGAGATGGTTCCATTCTCCATCCCCATAGACAGCCTCCTGGTCTCTGGGTTAAAGGACATACAGGAGCAAGAATCTAGGAAGAGAAAGGAACTAAACTAAGAAAAGGCCTGTAACACTGTACAAGTGTGGGGTGTCTCCACTCTCCAGTGCCATGTGCATTGAGGGGGAAATCACTGACTGGGGTAGTGACTACATGATGGATTTTCAGTGATTGCACAACATGCAGAAAGAAAAAACAAGGGAAGTAGGGAACATGTCAAAATGAAGATGATTACTTGCAGTACACTTTAGGAAATGGAACTGAAGAGGGTGGTGACTTCCTGAATAACTTAAGACAGACTTTCCAGACAGGCACATGCATAGGCTTATCTCTAGGAATCCCAATTTGGAATGCATTTCAAACTTAAGCCTGCCAGGCACAATGCACCAATTAGTCATTAAAGGCCCAGTGCAGTCAAGTGATTTTCCTGTGTTTTATACATTTCCACACTATAGAGGTTGGAATAGCCTAATACTGTGAAACTGTGAACAATATGATAATGGGCAATTAGTGTAAGAGCTGTTTGAAATGTTAGCCTGTTTTGGTGAGATGGAGTTTTGGCCTAGCTGGTGACTAGAGCTAGGACAATAACCCAAAAATTATTGACAATGTCCAAACTAGAAACTTCAGAAAGTATTCAGACCCCTTGACTTTCTACATTGTTAGTCTTACTCTCGAATGTATACATTTTTTTTTTAAATCCTCAACAATCTAACCCTAATGACAAAGCGAAAACAGGTTTGTAGAAATGTTTTGCAAATGTGTATTACAAATTTAAAAAACAAATACCTTATTTAGTTAAGTATTCAGAACCTTTGCTATGCGACGTGTAATTGAGCTCAGGTGCATCCTGCTCCCATATATCATCATTGAGATGTTTCTACAACTGGATTGGAGTCAACCTGTGGTAAATTCAATTGATTGGACATGATTTGGAAAAGCACACACACCTGTCTATATAAGGTCCCACAGTTCACAGTGCATGTCAGAGCAAACACCAAGCCATGAATGAGGTCGAAGTAATTGTCCGTAGAGCTCCGAGACAGGATTGTGTCGAGGCACAGATCTGGGGAAGGGTAGCAAAACATTTCTGCAGCATTGAAGGTCCCCAAGAACATAGTGGCCTCCATTTCTAAATGGAAGAAGATCAGGGGAGAAGGGCCTTGGTCAGGGAGGTGACCAAGAAATCTGTGGAGGTGGGAAAACCTTCCATCCCTACGGTGAAGTATAGTGGTGGCAGCATCATGCTGTGGGGATGTTTTTCAGCAGCAGGGAATGGGAGACTAGTCAGGATCGAGGGAAAGATGAACAGAGCAAAGTAGAGATCCTTGATGAAAACCTGCTTCAGAGTGCTCAAGACCTCAGACTGGGGTGAAGGTTCACCTTCCAACAGGACAACGACCCTAAGCACACTGCAAAGATAATGCAGGAGTGGCTTCAGGACAAGTCTCTGAATGTCCATGAGTAGCCCAGCCAGAGCCCGGACTCGAACCCGATCAAACGTCTCTGGAGAGACCTGAAAATAGCTGTGCAGTGACGCTCCCCATCCAATCTGACAGAGCTTGAGAGGATCTGCCGAGAAGAATGGGAGAAACTCCCCAAATACGGGTGTGCCAAGCTTGTTACGTCATACCCAAGAAGAGTCGAGGCTGTAATCACTGCCAAAGGTGCTTCAACAAAGTACTGAGTAAATGGTCTGAATACTTATGTAAATGTCATTTCAGTTTAGATGCAACATTTTTTTTAAACTTTTTGCTTTGTCATTATGGGGTATTGTATGTAGTTGATGACGGGGAAAAAACAATGTAATACATTTTAGAATAAGGATGTAACGTAACAAATCAAATCAAATCAAATTGATTTATATAGCCCTTCGTACATCAGCTGATATCTCAAAGTGCTGTACAGAAACCCAGCCTAAAACCCCAAACAGCAAACAATGCAGGTGTAACAAAATGTGGAAAAAGTCAAGGGGTCTGAATACTTTCCAAATGCACTGTATCATGGACATTTTGCTGATATTGTTCATTACGATAAATAACCTACAGGGCCCTACTAGAGATATGTGAAGCTCGAAATGAAAGAAGTTAGCTAATATGGGTGATTGTTAATGGGACAATTGATAGCTACATCATTCAATGCAGTAGTTTAGGGTAATATAAAAAAATGCTTAAAAAAATAACTGTTGCACATGGTATAAACGTATTGTTAAATGTATCAGTGATATTCAGTCAATTTAACTTGATATGGATTTTTGTCCATATCGCCCAGCTCTACTGGTGACATCCCCAGGCAGTACATTAGTTAGACAATAAGAGTGTTCCAAACCTCTGTCAATAACAGCTAGTTTTGTTCTGCCCACACTGACCACTCCCAGACAGCCCACTCCCAGACAGCCCACTCCCAGACAGCCCAGCAAAAAAAATTGGATGAGAAGCTGTATTTTGACTATTTTAATTGAATTAAGGTACTTAATTGTTACTCAGAAATGATTATTTTTTAAATATTTTTTAACCCCTTTTTTCCCCAATTTCGTGGTATCCAAGTGTTAGTAATTACTATCTTACTATCTTGTCTCGTCGCAACGGACCTCCCGGTCGCGGCCGGCTGCGACAGAGCCTGGGCGCGAACCCAGAATCTCTGGTGGCGCAGCTAGACCACTGCGCCACCCGGGAGGCCCTTACCCAGAAATGATTTGATAGAGATACAAATGGCTGCATTGGACCTTTAAAACATTGGGTCAAACTGAAATATAGACTAAATGGTTGTTTAACTCATTCAAACTGGAACAGACGTTAAAACCACACAGGCAGAAGAGCTGTTGACAAAATGAGGCCAATGGAATAGCTAGGCCGAGGCGCCTAACTCAGTTATAAGCATTTTGCTAAACCAGCGATAACATTTGCAAAATATGTGTACGCGACCAATCTTTTTTATAAGTAGGGCAAATCCATGCCAGAGTAACCCTAAGATATTTTGGTATCTCAGATTGTTCTAGCAATTATCACATAAACTTCACTGGTAAGAAGTATGATTAACATGGTTTTTACATTTGTAGCACAAACCATTTGAGAAAATCGTGATAAAAGTGGCCATAGAGTACCACAGTACCAGTCATAATACTCATAACCTGGGAACGGTTCCAATTGTTTTTCCACCACTCATTTTTCCCCATAGAGGATTTATTTTTATTTTTTTCTATTTTAGGTCCTATTTAGACCAATACATGCCTACTGTAAAACCCTATGAGCCGTGATTGGTTCATGATACAGGCAACATCCTGGTGTCATTATATTCCTTATAGTGTGCTCTGAAATTTGGAGGTCTAGATTCTGAAATACATATTTTCACATTAATTTCCTGAACATTAAAAATAATGTAAATATCTCAACTACCCTTTTTGATTTGGCTTATTTTCTGACAAATGGTTTGGAACAATATACTGTAATGGGAATTTGAATGTTCGTTCTTTTCTTATAACTAATATAGGTGTTCTATTCATGTTATGTTCTCTAAACCAATTTCTGTGTTCATGCAAGTGGCTGAGTTTACAAATCCTCACTTATCAGTAGCTGCAATTTGGCAGTACGCCCAGACGTTTTGAGAACAAACTAACGATATCTCAGTTTCAAGTTCTCAGCTTAGAGAGAAGCCTTGTGAGGTGTTGATAGGTCACATGAATGAAACAAAATGGTAATGATTAATGAATTATGCAAATATAACTTGTCTGTGTATAGCTGTATATCAGACAACTGCTGGGTCTACCCAAGGAGGAGCTCCTGATTGACATGTGTACTTTGGTGCATTGAGTTGGTTGGAAACTCTCCTGCGCACTGACAATGAACAATGACATTCAAGATTGAAATTGAGTGTCCCTATGTGTAAGAATTTTTCCACACCAATTCTCTTCAAACATGACATTTCCAGTAGGTTCTCTGTTACTTTACATTTCACACATAGAAATTGACCATAGGTCATTAACTAATCACAATCCTCTTTTAGGATTGCACATTCAGCAGAGGGTTCTCTTTGAATCCATTTATTGTTGGTGGTGCTCATAAACTTCAGAATTAGCGGAGAGCCCACTCTGGAAATGTTATGCACTTATATTGTATATTGTTCCAAACAATACGTCTTAAAATTAACTAAATCACAAAGGGTACTTTTGAGATATTCATGTTATGTTTAATAAATTAATGTGAAGATGAATTTCGAAATCTAGACTAGAGGTCGATCGATTATGATTTTTCAACGCCAATACCGATTATTGGAGGACCAAAAAAAGCCGATACCGATTATATCCGCCTATTTTTAAAATGTGTAATAATGACAATTACAACAATACTGAATGAACACTTATTTTAACTTAATATAATACATCAATAAATTAAATTTAGCCTCAAATAAATAATGAAACATGTTCAATTTGGTTTAAATTGTATTTGCACTAAGTGTTGGAGAAGAAAGTAAAAGTAAGAAAGCTAATGTTTCAGTTCCTTGCTCAGAACATGAGAACATATGAAAGTCTTCAATATTCCCAGGTAAGACGTTTTAGTTATTATAGGAATTATAGGACTATTTCCCTCTATACCATTTGTATTTCATTAACCTTTTGACTATTGGATGTTCTTATAGGCACTTTAGTATTGCCAGTGTAACAGTATAGCTTCCTTCCTTCTCCTCGCTCCTACCTGGGCTCGAACCAGGAACACATCAACAACAGCCACCCTCAAAGCAGCGTTACCCATGCAGAGCAAGGGGAACAACCACTCCAAGTCTCAGAGCGAGTGACGTTTGAAACACTATTAGCGCGCACCCCGCTAAGTAGCTAGAAATTTCACATCGGTAACACCAGCCTAACCTCGGGAGTTGATAGGCTTGAAGTCATAAACAGCTGCTGGCAAACGCATGAAAATGCTGTTTGAATGGATGCTTACAAGCCTGCTGCTGCCTACCATCGCTCAGTCAGACTGCTCTATCAAATCATAGACTTAGTTATAACATGATAACACACAGAAATACGAGCCTTAAGTCATTAATATGGCCGAATCCGGAAACTATCATCTCGAAAACAAGACGTTTATTCTTTCAGTGAAATACGGAACCGTAAGTCTAAATATTCCTGTTGCATTGCACAACCTTCAATGTTATGTCATAATTATGTAAAATTCTGGCAAATTAGGCGGCCCAAACTGTTGCATATACACTGACCCTGCGTGCAATGAACGCAAGAGAAGTGACACAATTTCCCCTGGTTAATATTGCCTGCTAACCTGGATTTATTTTAGCTAAACATGCAGGTTTAAAAATATATACTTCTGTGTATTGATTTTAAGAAAGGCATTGATGTTTATGGTTAGTTACACATTGGAGCAATGATACGCACCGCAAAGATTATATGCAACGCAGGACACGCTAGATAAACTACTAATATCAACCATGTGGAGTTAGTGATTAAGATTGATTGATAGTTTTTTATAAGATAAGTTTAATGCTAGCTAGCAACTTACCTTGGCTTCTTACTGCATTCGCGTAACAGGCAGTCTCCTCGTGGAGTGCAATGTAATCAGGTGGTTTGAGCATTGGACTAGTTAACTGTAAGGTTGCAAGATTGTCAGCTCGGGGGATTCAAGGTAAAAATCTGTTGTTCTGCTCCTGAACGAGGCAGTTAACCCACCGTTCCTAGGCCGTCATTGCAAATAAGAATGTGTTCTTAACTGATTTGCCTAGTTAAATAAAGATTAAATAAAGGTAAAAAAAAATAAAATAATAATAATTTAAAATCGGCCAAATTGGTGTCCAAAAATACAGATTTACGATTGTTATGAAAACTTTAAATCGGCCCTAATTAATAGGCCATTCCGATTAATCGGTCGACCTCTAATCTAGACATACTCCATGTGTTAGAGCACATTATAAAAGAGTATAACGACACAAAGATGTTGTACGGTTCACGGATCATAAAGTCTTACAGGAGGCATGTATAGGTCAAAATAGGACCTAAAATGGCAAAATGTCATCATGATTTTCCCCAAAAATTGTTTGCAATACAAATGTAAAAAACATATGAAACATTATTCCTCCCAATGAAGTTCTAACGTGAGAATTGCCAGAACAATCAGAGATACCAAACATTTCCACTCCTGCTGTCGTGGAATCGCCCAGTAAGACATGAAAGGTGATGACTCACCTGGCATTGTGTGGTAAATGCTGGGCCAGTACTGACCACTGTCTCTCTTCAGCCATATCCGGATCGTCCTGCGGGTCACAAAGCCATTCTGGTTATGTATTGGTCGCGACTATCAAACTGCCGTAGGGACCACCATGTCAGAGAGGTATTGACTCAAATACAGTAGCATATAATAAACTCAGCAAAAAAAGAAACGTTCCTTTTTCAGGTCCCTGCTTTCAAAGATAATTCGTAAAAATCCAAATAACTTCACAGATCTTCATTGTAAAGGGTGTAAACACCGTTTCCCATGCTTGTTCTATGGACCATAAAAATTCATGAACATGCACCTGTGGAACAGTCATTAAGACACTAACAGCTTACAGACGGTAAGCAATTAAGGTCACAGTTAGGGCACTAAAGAGGCATTTCAACTGACTCTGAAAAACACCAAAACTAAGATGCCCAGGGTCCCTGCTCATCTGCGTGAACAGGCAGCAAGGAGGCATGAGGACTGCAGATGTGGCCAGGGCAATAAATGGCAATGTCCGTACTTTGAGACACAAAAGACAGCGCAACAGGGAGACAGGACGGACAGCTGATCGTCCTCGCAGTGGCAGACCACGTGGAACAACACACAGGATCGGTGCATCCAAACATCACACCTGCGGGACAGGTACAGGATGGCAACAACAACTGCCCGAGTTAGACCAGGAATGCACAATCCCTCAATCAGTGCTCAGACTGTGCGCAATAGGCTGAGAGAGGCTGGACTGAGGGCTTTATAGGCCTGTTGTAAGGCAGGTCCTCACCAGACATCACCAGCAACAACATCGCCTATGGGCACAAACCCACCGTCACTGGACCAGACGGGGCTGGCAAAAAGTGCTCTTCGCTGATGAGTTTCGGTTTTGTCTCACCTGGGGTGATGGTTGGATTCGAGTTTATCGTCGAAGGAATGAGCGTGGAGAATCCATCATGGTCTGGGGCGGTGTGTCACTGAGTCATCAGACTGAGCTCGTTGTCATTGCAGGCAATCTCAATGCTGTGCTTTGCAGGGAAGACATCCTCCTCCCTCATGTGATACCCTTCCTGCAGGCTCATCCTGACATGACCCTCCAGCATGACAATGCCACCAGCCATACTGCTCGTTCTGTGCGTGATTTCCCGCAAGACAGGAATGTCAGTGTTCTGCCATGACCAGCGATGAGCCCGGATCTCAATCCCATTGAGCACGTCTGGGACCTGTTGGATCCGAGGGTGAAGGCGAGGGCTATTCCCCCCAGAATTGTCCAGGAACTTGCAGGTGCCTTGGTGGAAGAGTGGGGTAACATCTCAAAGCAAGAACTGGCAAATCTGGTGCAGTCCATGAGGAGATGCACTGCAGTACTTAATGCTGCTGGTGGCCACACCAACTGTTACGTTTGATTTTGACCCCCCTGTTCACCCTTTGTTCAGGGACACATTCTATTTCTGTCAGTCACATACCTTTGGAACTTGTTCAGTGCCATGTCTCAGTTGTTGAATCTTGTTATGTTCCTACAAATATATACACGTTAAGTTTGCTGAAAATAAACACAATTGACGTTTCATTTTTTGCTGAGTTTCAATCTCTGCGTCTTTTAGTTAAGAAAACTATTTTCAAGCCACTTCGTTACCGAAGTGACTTTTTCATAACAGGTTATGAGAACTTATGCAGCAGGTTAGAAGAGAGCGGAGGAACGCTCAACTCCGTTCGCTTATATCGAGGCGGAGTTGACTATCGATAACTGGTCGCGCGATTTGCTAGGAACACCATTGAGTCACCACCTGTCGATACTTGTAAAAATGTCAAATCTGAAAATTATTGTACCTATGCTTGTCCTGTACTACTGTGGGGTTCATACTTTTAGCGAATAAAACCACCGACCTTTTCCTCATAAGTCGGTGGATATATTTGAAAAAAAGTCATGACAGGTAATAATTTCAGAACCCCGCGGAAAGACCGCAATTGTAGGTACTGGCAGGCCTAACAGTTATCAGAATTTACATTTTTGCAAGCATTGACTGATGGTGACGCATTGTTATGGCTCCGTCTCGAAGTAAGAACGGAGTTGCGCGTTCCTCAGTTAGGATACCGAGGTTATAGTTTGGTTTAGGGCTAGAGAAAATGCTCTCCTAACCTGCTACAAAAATGACTTCGTATCTTAGTGGCGTGAAAAGATGGTAATTTGTCTCCGTTTTAACGCCGACCATGATGACCGTAACGAGTAGCGATAGGGAGCTTATAGTGCCAGTACATGTTTGCGTTGCTATAAATAGTGCACAATCTGTAATATTATATTTTACCTACTGTGGTCACATATTTGACATGGTCTCAAACAGTTTAATTTAAAGACCCTTGCGCCCTTCGGTCTCAACGTAGACTTTGATCTGAAGCCATTCTTGTGATTATTGTGACTTTGCCATTGTAATTGTTTGTAAACTTGTGTAGTTAAATTAATCTATGATCGTATGCTGTCCATGTGTTGTTTGTATGCTGTTCTTTGTATGACATTTTAATATTTGATTATTAACCAATGATATTAGGCCACTCTTGACCATAATTACAGACACCTGTGTCTTTTGACACTATATAAACGAGTCATCCCGCAGTGCTTCTGATTATACCCTGATGAAGACAGCTTGGCTGTCGAAACGTTGGTATTACATTTTTGCATCTGAGCTCCTAGAGTGTGCGGCTCTCTTTTATTTTCAAATGGTCTCAAACAGTATCATCCTACCTGTCCTCTGAGACACTGATCACCCCGTCCTCCTTTGGAATTATGACCGCTGTGTTCACAACATCTTGGGAAGCTTCGATTTTGTTGAGCAGAACAGGAGTCCGAGTCTGCGGTTTGGGTTGTATTTCTGCCGCCATTCCGGAGGTGTAGGCCTAGCTGGTTTTGGCTATCCGTAACATAACGCCCTAGTCGAGCCGCAAAAGTGTGTTGTAGCAGCACTTTGAACACAGCATACGGTGTGTTGTGACAGCCAAAGACGCTGCTAGTCAGCTGACCACGGAGTTCTTCTTTGGAATTGGGTTGGCAGATTGAATCCAACGTTAAGGTGCAAACACCGCCACCTACTGTACTGGAGTGTAAGCCCAGTCATGGCCAACCTACATTAAATGATCTTCATTATTCCTCTTACTCTAAGTGAAAGATCCCTAGACACCACCTCTTCCTTTGCTGACCAGTGCAAGCAATAAAATTACCTCCCCTTAATACTAGCATCCCACTCCCTTTGCCAAAGATTGAGCCCTTTTCCCCGGATCAAGGACTTGACTTCCTGCGACCAAGCGGGACCCGAATATCTACCCCTCTCCTCACAGCACTCTTAGCCACCGCATTGCCATTCTCATTACCCTCCACACCCACATAGGTGGGAACCCAGCAAACGCTTACCACCACTCCCATCCTCTTCAATCCCATTAACAGCACCACCACCTCCACAAACAAGTCTCCCCTAAACGACCTGCTCGTCTATACACTACTCGACACTGCAGCCTAATCAGAGCAGATCACCACTCTTGAGCGGCCATGAACTCGGCCACATACATTGACACAATTAGTTATCCGCTTACATTTCTCTAACATTTAAATCTGGGATATACACCCCTGCCCCCACCCTACCACTGACTGAATCCTTTGAACCATCTGTATACATCCTTAAAAACAAATAAAAACAAATATCCATACACACAAAGGTATGTGGACATCCCTTCAAATGAGTTGATTCAGCTATTTAATCCACACCCGTTGCTGACTGGTGTATAAAAATCGAGCACACAGCTATGCAATCTCCCTTGACAAACATTGTCAGTAGAATGGTCTTACTGAAGAGCTCAATGGCACAGTCATAGGATGCCACCTTTCCAACAAGTCCGTTTGTAAAGTTTATGCCCTCCTAGAGCTGCCCCGGTGAACTGTAAGTGCTGTTATTGTGAAGTGGAAACAACTAGGAGCAACACAAAGTTGTAGGCCACACAAGCTCACAGAACGGGACCGCCGAGTGCTGAAGCATGTAAAAATCATCTGTCCTCTGGAAACAATGTCAGCACAAGAACTGTTCATCGAGAGCTTCATGAAATGGGTTTCCATGGTCAAGCAGACGAACACAAGCCTAAGATCACCATGCGCAATGCCAAGCATCGGCTGGAGTGGGACAAAGCTGGCCACCCTTGGACTCTGAAGCAGTGGAAACACGGTCTCTGGAGTGATGAATCATGCTTCACCATCTGGCAGTCTGACGGATTAATCTGGGTTTGGTGGAGGAGGAATAATGTTTTGGGGCTGTTTTTCATGGTTCGAGTTAGGCCCCTTAATTCCAGTGAAGGGAAATCTTAACACTACAACATACAAATGACATTCTAGACAATTCTGTGCCTCCAACTTTGTTGCAACAGTTTGGGGAAGGCCCTTTCCTGTTTCAGCATGACAATTCCCCGTGCACAAAGTGAGGTCCATACTTGTCGAGATCTGTGTGGAAGAACTTGACTGGCCTGCACAGAACCCTGACCTCAACCCCATCGAACACCTTTGGGATGAATTGGAACGCCGACTGAGTCAGGCCTAAATCGCCCAACATCAGTGCCTGACCTCACTAACGCTCGTGGCAGAATGGAAGCAAGCCCCCGCAGCAATGTTCCAACATCTAGTTGATAGCCTTCCCAGAAGAATGAAGATTGCTTCTATAACAAAAGGGGTACCAACTCCATATTATTGAAAATATATGTTCGATGAGCAGGTGTCCACATATACATTTGGTCATGTGGTGTCTCTCCACCCAGTCTCACATCCTCACCCCATTCTCTCCTGCCCTCAATCATGTCCAAATTACACTTGGTTTCGGAAACAGCCAGAGGAATGTTCCCCAATGCAATTGCCAGCCGCCTCTCTCTCTCCACCAGTTCATATTCTACCACCTTCTGCCCGATTGTCCACCCGTATACCCTCTGCTTACACACTCCTCACACCCAGCATTCCCCCAGTTATCTTGACTGCAGGATGTCCTTCTGAACTCCCTTTCAACCTCACCCAGTACGTTAATGCAAGTTTGTCACATCTTTTACTCAGTGGCAGTTCCCCACTATCTACCTGCACTGCCTCAACAGGTGTCGTCCTGAATGCACCCACACACAATCTCATAGCCCTTGACTGTATGCTATCCAGGAGCTGTAGTAGCGTTATGGCTGCCGATTGATATGCAAAGCACCCATAATCCAAAGATTACCTGATCAATGCCTGGTACATATACAACCGTGTTTGTCTATCCGACCCCTAATCATATCCTGCCACTGCCCTCATGAGGTTCAGCACCTTCCTACACTTCATTTCAATATGCTCAACATGTCTCTTCCACGTTGGCCTCTCTTCAGACCACATAGCTGAATACTTAAACTCAGACACCCTAAATAGACATACCCAAAAGTAACTGCTATTCATGTGTAATGACATGATACTGACATGCAAAAACTTGGTAAAATGACATCTGGGAGATTATGAGGAAATGATCAGAAGATAGGAGTTACATAGTTCAGAATACATAATAACCGTTGAATTTTTTACATTTTGAAAGTCATCTTTCATTGACAAGCTATAAGAGAATTATTGATGACTAGAGCTGGAAACACAGATGGCTTCCACAACATGTGAACAATATCATAAAAAAATGGGATTGATAACAACTAGAAATTGGCAGATGTTTAAGTAAGTGATGTCAGGTGTCGTCACGGGACGTTTCCAAGTGTCCCTGGAACTTTCCAAAGTGGCATATGTCTGTAAATTAGATAATTAAAGTGCCATTACATATTTGTAATCCCTAAATGTCATTTGTTCAGTATAAAAACACAATTTCTAACATATCAGCCTCACTAACACATTGTGGTGGTGTTATGGGGTATCCAGGGTACATTCAAGTGTCTTTTCAACCTCTCCGAAGTGTTCGAATGTGGTAAATTGCACTGTTTTTGCACACTGGATGTGGCTAAAAGTTTTGTTCACCATTAAAAAATAAAATACAACACCAACCTCTCTGAAACATTGTGGTGGTGTCAGGGGACATACAGGGGAGGGGATATCCAAGTGTTCTTTCAACCTCTCCAAAGTGCCTGAACGTTTAGCCTAGGCATGTCCAATGTATTGGTCCCACATACAAATGAACTGTTTACAAAAACAATATAAAAGCAACAGACATACAATACATTAAAACATTTATAGAAATGTCTCAAACACAAACTTAGTTACACACGTGCCCTACACTAAAAGTGTGCAAAATTAGAAATAAGCTGAACAATTTGCAAATGGCATTCGTGTTCATATTACATCCCAGGTGTAGATGATTAGATTTCACTTTCACCATAGCTTGTATGTGTCATGATAGTCTTTGAAGCAGTCTCTCTGCCAGGAAACAAAAAGAGATCTGGCATTTTAGCTTTGGCTATCTGCTTGTACAGAATGAAAGCATTTACTGTAGAAATGTCCACAAAGTGGTAAAAAAAAGGTCTTATACCACATCCTGGTCTAGTGGAGGACCTGGTGGTAGCCTATCAGAGCAACAGATAGGTTGACACCCTCCATGCTGGAATTGTAGTCATTCACAGAAACAGGGACATTCTTCCTCACCCATGCCCCTTATTGAATGCCTTATGTTGTGTGGGGAGCTTGGTTACTTCCCTAGTGTCCTTCCATTTCACAAAAAGCAGTGTGTTAGTCCTGATTCAACGTGCGGTCCCCTTCTCCACTGTCTTTGCCATGTCGTTTACCTTGGTCTTGGGGAAACCTATTCTGTTAGGACGAATGATGCCACAAGCCCCCATTTTCCTTTTCAAGAGGTCTATGAAAAGCATGGGACGAGTATAAAAATCGTCCACAAAGAGCTTGTACCCACTGCCAAGTAAGATGAAGTCCATCAGATGCATGACAGAGTCATAACTAAGGCCCTTCCCAGTGGGTGTGATCACCTCGCCTTCATAGATGAAAAGTTCCACGTGTAGGCATAGGCTGAATCGGCTAGCACAAAGAGCTTGTAGCCCCATTTGGTCTGCTTATTTTCCATATATTGCTTCAAGACAATTCAAGCCTTTGAGGCAACCATGCGCTCATCTATAGATTAATTTTGAGCAGGCTGGAAGTACGTTTTGCATGCCCACCATGACTCTTGCAATACAATCATACCCTGCGGTGCCCTTCTTCTGGTCATTCTCCTGATCATTTTGTGGATCACTCATGTGAAGAGTACGGTTGATGGCCAAGAATCGGTTTTCACTAATGATGGAGGTGGGGAACTGGCACCAATAGTGGGGACTTGCTCCAGTTGTCAACTAGTCTCGATACCTTTATCAGTCCCATGTAAATCACCAAGGAAATGTAGCTGAGCATGACAACCATGGTGACAGGTTTCTAGGACATCTTCCTTCCCCCCTGCTGCAACTGTGGGCCTTCCGGTCTTTAGGGTTTAAACCTAAATTGTTCTGGCTCCTCATCATCCTCAAGGACCGTATGCCACCGGTCCTCAGTTTCTTCTCCCTCTGTTGTGCTGCTTCCACTGCCTCTCCTCTGTTGAGGCCTAGATCTCCTCCCTGCCCTGCACCTCCAGATGAACTTGCAGTGGGAAGTGGTGCCAGGGCCTGCAGTGGGGGGGGTTGAAGAGGAGTGGGGTCTTTGTCGAGTGGTGGTTGTAGAACCATCAGACGGGTGATTGACATTGCAGTGGGGGTGAAGACCTTGACTGGTGGCAGCACTTGCTGGGGAGGGGTCTCTCCCTAACGTCGTCATCCAAATCCTCTGCATCCTCCACTCTGTGGTGAATAAAATAATGGGATATTGTTGTAAGTCACAGAATTCCAGCTAACTAAATATACAAAATGACATTACTGTAAAGTAAAAACACCAAGCATAAACTTCACCTGTACAGTGACTCACATAGAAGGTGAAGGACACACAATGCAAACAGTAACACTTTGGAGACAAAGGCAGAGGTGAGAACCACAAATAAACAATGGCCATGAGAGAGTAGTGGCCTCTACAAAGTTACAATAATGGAACTTAGAACAGGAAACAGTAAACTAATATGAAACAGCCAATAACTACTTTGGAATTATATAACATTAAAATGACTTGTTACATAGGCTTATGTAAACTAAATCCAAAGCACAGAAAGCAGACAACTTGTAAAAAACTAAATACATATAGTAAATTAGCTATATAATGTCATGAAAATAAGTGTGGATCGCCACTTTTATTAGAAAGCAATCTTCGTCGGCCAAGTCGAAATCCTCATTGTCCAAATCGCTCCCCTGATCCGAGTCCGACTCTAGGTTTTTATTCAATACTTCTATGTCGGTATACTTATTCATAGCTGCCTTCTTTTAAGGTTCCTGTTCAATATTCTTAGTTTTTAACTTCTCCCATTTGAGAAGCCATCTTTCATGCTAAAGCAATTCAATTAAAGAGATTAAATCTGTTTACAATGTAAACAATGTATGTCAATGTAGCGTGCTCAGGGCTTCTCGTCTCTGAGCCAGGTAGCAATAGTTCGCATTACGAATAAAGGTTCTAAGCCTTGCTTTGTCCCACCCAGGTCAACTATATATCCCTGGAAAGCTTATCTCATTGGCTACAAGACTGTCAATGTGCCATAGTAGCCAATCCCCTGTGTAATGGATACCTACAGCGCGTAAGCAGACAACATCATTTTTGATGCGCATTAAGTCATACATAATTAGATAACACTGGCAATAGCCTAGATTTGTTCCAACCAACCTAAGGATTAATTTGATACCACCCGTGTAGCTATAGCTGAAACACAGAGCAAATCGAAGCTTACCTTGCAAGATGTTTGCTGTTTGCAAGATGTTTGCTGTTTGGTGAAAATGTTGTGTAAAATAAACATTTTGATTCTCGGGGCTGGTGATCAATAACGGTAGGTCACAGGCAGACAAATAAGATATCCTCATGATCTGTGGAGTCCCGGCTTTCAGTGTGTATCAACATATTTTGTGTTTATTTCGTTTGTTCTTCACAACGCTAACCTGAATGTAGTTAGCAACCATCTTGAAACGAGGTCATTGGTTCGGCCTGTCTTTATACAGTTGTATGCCCATATATGGTAGTAAGTCACACAAAAGATTTGAAAGCACCGATCAATAGCCAAGATACTCAGCTTTCCGCAGACACCCTGCTTTTGCAGATAGGAGTTACCGTTCTCATACCAGACTGAATTGAATAAAACAAATACAATCAAATAAGGTATTTTATATTTAAGAGGTTAAAACCTTCCTCCTAGAATACACCATAAAGCAAGACTTCGCCACAGACATCCTAAACCCGCTTATCAGAGACCAATCTTCCACAACTCCCACAGCTTCTTGCATCTTCCTCATTGCATACTTCCCTTCCCACCTCTCTCCCATATATCCCCATCTTGACATTCAAGGCCACACCCACTCCCTGTTCGACCTCCTTAAATATGTAATATATCATCAGGGAGAACATAATCAGACGAACCACACTTCCCTGAGGAGTAACGTTGTCCATTTCAAACCCCATTGACAATTCTGACCCCACCCTCACCAGTATGACTAGATCAAACAGGATTTCCATGATCCAGTTATACAGATGACCCTTAGTGCCCAATGCACTCAACTTGATCAACAATCCTTCCCTCCACATGGTATAGTAAGCTTTCTCAATGTAGAAGAAAAATACCATACTCATTACCTCTTTTATTTTCATTCTCTGTGCTAACTGTCACCAGGGCATCCATGGCAGACCTCCCTCTCCTGAACCCACTCTGTGCTACGCTCATCAAACCCCTGACTTCCAAGAGATACATCATCCTACTCACTATAATCGTTTCCATCAATTTACACATGTTCGATGTCAGCGCTATAGACCTATAGCTGCCCACCCTAGCGGGATCTTTACCGAGGGTAAAGATCTTTACCTAACGGCAACACAACCGCACGTTTCCACCCAGAAGGTATCAATTCAATTCAAGGGGGTTTATTGGCATGGGAAACATATGTTACATTGCTAAAAAAAAAGAGTTAAATAAACAATAAAAAGTTAACAGTAAATATTACATTCACACTAGTTCCAAAAGAATAAAGACATTTCAAATGTCATATTATGTCTATATGCAGTGTTGTAACGATGTGCAAATAGTTTAAGTACAAAAGGGAAAATAAATAAACATAAATATGAGTTGTATTTACAATGGTGTTTGTTCTTCACTGGTTGCCCTTTTCTTGTGGCAACAGGTCACAAATCTTGCTGCTGTGGTTGCACACTGTGGTATTTCACCCAATAGATATGGGAGTTTATCAAAATTGGATTTGTTTAGAATTCGTTGTGGATCTGTGTAATCTGAGGGAAATATGTGTTTCTATTATGGTCAAACATTTGGTAGGAGGTTAGGAAGTGCAGCCCAGTTTACACCTCATTTTGTGGGCAGTGTGCACATAGCCTGTCTTCTCTTGAGAGCCAGGTCTGCCTACAGCGACCTTTCTCAATAGCAAGGCTATGCACACTGAGTCTGTACATAGTCAAAGATTTCCTTAATTTTGGGTCAGTGACGGTGGTCAGGTATTCTGCCACTGTGTACACTCTGTTTAGGGCCAAATAGCATTACAGTTTGCTCAGTTTTTTTGTTAATTCTTTCCAATGTGTCAAGTAATTCTCTTTTTGTTTTCTCATGATGTGGTTAAGTCTAATTGTGTTGCTGTCCTGGGGCTGTGTGTGTATCATCACCCTAGTCCTCCACATCCTTTTATACAACCCTAACACTGCTTCCATCACACTGTCCGGTGCATGCTTAAACATCACATAACACACTATCTTCTCCGGGAGCAGTACGCCCGCAGGTTACAACGCCCTTGTCATCCCAAACATATAGAATGACCACTGAGTTATTGAACGTGGCAATAGATACAGTGCCTTGCGAAAGTATTCGGCCCCCTTGAACTTTGCGACCTTTTGCCACATTTCAGGCTTCAAACATAAAGATATAAAACTGTATTTTTTTGTGAAGAATCAACAACAAGTGGGACACAATCATGAAGTGGAACGACATTTATTGGATATTTCAAACTTTTTTAACAAATCAAAAACTGAAAAATTGGGCGTGCAAAATTATTCAGCCCCTTTACTTTCAGTGCAGCAAACTCTCTCCAGAAGTTCAGTGAGGATCTCTGAATGATCCAATGTTGACCTAAATGACTAATGATGATAAATACAATCCACCTGTGTGTAATCAAGTCTCCGTATAAATGCACCTGCACTGTGATAGTCTCAGAGGTCCGTTAAAAGCGCAGAGAGCATCATGAAGAACAAGGAACACACCAGGCAGGTCCGAGATACTGTTGTGAAGAAGTTTAAAGCCGGATTTGGATACAAACAGATTTCCCAAGCTTTAAACATCCCAAGAAGCACTGTGCAAGCGATAATATTGAAATGGAAGGAGTATCAGACCACTGCAAATCTACCAAGACCTGGCCGTCCCTCTAAACTTTCAGCTCATACAAGAAGAAGACTGATCAGAGATGCAGCCAAGAGGCCCATGATCACTCTGGATGAACTGCAGAGATCTACAGCTGAGGTGGGAGACTCTGTCCATAGGACAACAATCAGTCGTATATTGCACAAATCTGGCCTTTATGGAAGAGTGGCAAGAAGAAAGCCATTTCTTAAAGATATCCATAAAAAGTGTTGTTTAAAGTTTGCCACAAGCCACCTGGGAGACACACCAAACATGTGGAAGAAGGTGCTCTGGTCAGATGAAACCAAAATTGAACTTTTTGGCAACAATGTAAAACGTTATGTTTGGTGTAAAAGCAACACAGCTTATCACCCTGAACACACCATCCCCACTGTCAAACATGGTGGTGGCAGCATCATGGTTTGGGCCTGCTTTTCTTCAGCAGGGACAGGGAAGATGGTTAAAATTGATGGGAAGATGGATGGAGCCAAATACAGGACCATTCTGGAAGAAAACCTGATGGAGTCTGCAAAAGACCTGAGACTGGGACGGAGATTTGTCTTCCAATAAGACAATGATCCAAAACATAAAGCAAAATCTACAATGGAATGGTTCAAAAATAAACATATCCAGGTGTTAGAATGGCCAAGTCAAAGTCCAGACCTGAATCCAATCGAGAATCTGTGGAAAGAACTGAAAACTGCTGTTCACAAATGCTCTCCATCCAACCTCACTGAGCTCGAGCTGTTTTGCAAGGAGGAATGGGAAAAATTTCAGTCTCTCGATGTGCAAAACTGATAGAGACATACCCCAAGCGACTTACAGCTGTAATCGCAGCAAAAGGTGGCGCTACAAAGTATTAACTTAAGGGGGCTGAATAATTTTGCACGCCCAATTTTTCAGTTTGTTAAAAAAGTTTGAAATATCCAATAAATGTCGTTCCACTTCATGATTGTGTCCCACTTGTTGTTGATTCTTCACAAAAAAATACAGTTTTATATCTTTATGTTTGAAGCCTGAAATGTGGCAAAAGGTCGCAAAGTTCAAGGGGGCCGAATACTTTCGCAAGGCACTGTATGTGAGGAAGAAAAACTAGTATGGTGAAGCTGCTGGAAGTTGCAACATTGAGTGCGTTCGAGCAGATCACTTTGTCAAGTCGCCTTTCAGAGTGTATTGCATTATGGGGATAAAAAAAAAGTGTGACTTTGGCCTACATGTACTACATGTATATCTACTGCTGCCGATAGTGAAAGTGTCTACCGACGGACTGATCTACAAAGAACCTTGCATCATAATAACTACTCATTATTATTATTTGCAGGGGTGAAAGTAGAATTCAACTCTTCCCAGTACAGGTCCTCCTATATCTGCATGTACTTAACGTGTGCCCCAACATTATTTATGGGTGTAACGCTCGAAGAGTGATGGGTGTGGAGTCAGGCACAGAGAGCAGAGGATTCAGGAAAAACGCTTTAATGTCCAACAGAAAAACGTACAATGGGTGACGCCAAACACAGGCGTAAATACACATGCCCAAGTACAAACTGGTACCTCACCGGACAGCGGAAAAACCCAACAATCATCAATAACACCTCTTGACACCTCTTGACATAAACGGTAACAAGCCCGCACAAACACAGACGGGCTAACCGAACTAACCCCAACAAGGAACAGGTGAAACCATTTAGACAAAAAAGGGAAAAAAGGGATCGGTGGGAAGGAGAGCCACCTTCTGTGTCCTGCAGCGCTCCGACATCGGCCTCGAGGACGACCCGGAGGGCGAAGCGCAGGGCGATCCAGATGGAGGCGATGGAAATCCCTCAGCATAGATGGATCCAATATGTCCCCCACCGGGACCCAGCACCTCTCCTCCGGCCTGTACCCCTCCCAGTCCACGAGGTACTGCATGCCCCTCACCCGGCATCCAGAATGGCCCGTATCGTGTATGCCGGGGACCCCTCGATGTCCAGAGGGGGCGGAGGGACCTCCGGAACCTCACCTTCCTGCAGGGGACCAGCTACTACCGGCCTGAGGAGAGACACATGAAACGAGGGGTTAATGCGATAATACGAAGGAAGTAATAATCGATAACACACCTCGTTTATTCTCCTCAGGACTTTGAATGGCCCCACACACTGCGGACCCAGCTTCCGGCAGGGCAGGCGGAGGGGCAGGTTTCGGGTCGAGAGCCAGACCCTGTCCCTCGGTGCGAACACGGGGGCCTCACTGCGGTGACGGTCAGCGCTCCTCTTCTGCCGTCCACTCGCCTGACGTAATGATTCCTGGACGGCCCTCCAGGTCTCCTTAGAGCGCTGCACCCACTCCTCCACCGCAGGAGCCTCGGTCTGGCTCTGATTCCATGGTGCCAGGACCGGCTGGTACCACAAAACGCACTGAAACGGTGACATGTTGGTAGAGGAGTGGCGTAGTGAGTTCTGGGCCATTTCAGCCCAGGGGACGTATCTCGCCCATTCCCCCAGCCGGTCCTGGCAATACGACCGCAGAAACCTACCCACATTCTGGTTCACTCTCTCCACCTGCCCATTACACTCCGGGTGATACCCCGAAGTCAGGCTGACCGAGACCCCCAGACGTTCCATAAACACCTTCCACATGTAAACTGGGGACCCCGATCAGAAACGATGTCCTCGGGCACCCCGTAGTGCCGGAAGACATGGGTGAACAGAGCTTCCGCAGTCTGTAGGGCCGTAGGGAGATCGGGCAACGGGATAAGACGGCAGGACTTAGAGAACCGATCCACAACAACCAGGATCATCGTGTTTCCCTGAGACGGGGGAAGATCAGTGAGAAAGTCCACCGATAGATGGGACCACAGCCGTTGTGGAACGGGGAGGGGTTGTAACTTCCCTTGTGGCAAGTGCCTAGGAGCCTTGCTCTGGGTGCACACCGAACAGGAGGAGACATAGAATCGCACGTCCTTAACTAAGGTGGGCCACCAGTACTTCCTCCTAAGTTCCCGCCCTGTCCTCGAAATCCCCGGGTGAACCGATGAGAGTAGACTATGAGCCCACCGAATCAATTGATCACGAACAGCGAGCGGCACGTACCTACAACCCTCCGGTTACTGTGGAGGTGCAGGTTTCTCCCTTAGTGCCCGCTCGATGTCCGCGTCCACCTCCCATACTACCGGTGCCACCAGCCTAGCCGCCGGAATGATGGGAGTAGGATTGATGGCCCGGTCCTTGGTGTCGTAGAGACGGGACAGCGCGTCGGCCTTAGTGTTGAGGGAACCTGGTTTATACGAGATCGTGAATCTAAATCTGGTTAAATACATGGCCCACCTTGCCTGACGAGAATTCAGTCTCCTAGCTGCTCAGATATACTCCAGGTTACAGTGGTCAGTCCAGATGAGGAAAGGGTGCTTAGTCCCCTTGAGCCAGTGTCTCCACAACTTCAGGGCCTTAACCACAGCCAACAACTCCCTGTCCCCCACATCATAGTTTTGCACCGCCGGCCCAAGCTTCTTCGAAAAAAAAGCACAGGGGCGGAGCTTCGATGGCGTACCCGAGTGCTGTGAGAGCACGGCTCCAACCCCAGCCTTGGATGCGTCCAACTCCACTATGAACGCCAAAGAGGGGTCCGGATGCGCCAACACTGGCGCGTCGGTGAACAGCGCCTTCAAATGACGGAAAACTCCGTCCTCCTCTGCCGACCACTGCAAATGCACAGGCCCCCCTTTCAGCAGTGAGGTAATGGGAGCCGCCACCTGACCAAAACCCCGGATAAACCTCCTGTAGTAATTGGCAAACCCTAAGAACCGCTGCACCTCCTTTACCGTGGTCGGAGTCAGCCAATTACGCACGGCCTTGACGCGGTCACACTCCATCACCACCCCCGAGGTGGAAATGCGATAACCCAGGAAAGAAACGGCTTGTTTGGAAAACTCACATTTCTCTGCCTTCACGTACAAGTCATGCTCCAGCAGTCGCCCAAGAACCTTGCGCACCAGAGACACATGCGCGGTGCGTGTGGCGGAGTAGATCAAGATATCTTCAATATACACCACCACACCCTGTCCGTGCAGGTCCCTGAGAATCTCATCGACGAAGGATTGAAAGATGGCTGGAGCATTCTTTAACCTGTACGGCATGACGAGGTACTCATAATGGCCAGATGTGGTACTAAACGCGGTTTTCCACTCATCTCCCTCCCGAATACGCACCAGATACGCGCTCCTGAGGTCCAGTTTTGTGAAGAACTGCGCCCCGTGACATGATTCCACCGCCGTAGCGATGAGAGGTAGTGGGTGACTAAAACCCACCGTGATGGAATTGAGACCTCGATAATCAATGCACAGAAGCAAACCACCCTCCTTTTTCTTCATAAAAAAGAAACTCAAGGAGACGGGTGACATGGAGGGCCGAATGTACCCCTGTCCCAGAGCTTCCGTGACATATGTCTCCATAGCCAACGTCTCCTCCTGGGACAAAGGATACACGTGACGCCTGGGCAGTGCAGCATTTACCTGGAGGTTTATCACGCAATCCCCCTGTCGATGGGATGGTAATAGAGTCGCCTTCTTTTTACTGAAGGCGATAGCCAAATCGGCATACTCAGTGGGAATGT
This sequence comes from Oncorhynchus nerka, assembly GCF_034236695.1. Classification (NCBI taxonomy): domain Eukaryota; kingdom Metazoa; phylum Chordata; class Actinopteri; order Salmoniformes; family Salmonidae; genus Oncorhynchus; species Oncorhynchus nerka. The sequence goes on along the minus strand of NC_088396.1, from coordinate 32,001,023 downwards.
GCACGGTGGAAACCTGGTCTGGACTCTCCACCGTCATCGCACCGATGGAAACTCCTACACACCTGCCTGAACACTCATCAGACCACCCCTGGAGAGCTCCCTGTCTCCACGAAATCCTAGGATTGTGAATAGCCAGCCAGGGGATCCGCAACACCACTGGAAACGCAGGTGAATCGATAAGGAACAGAGTAATCTGTTCCTTATGACCCACCCCCGTAATCATCTCCAGAGGAACCGTGGCCTCCCTGACCAGCCCTGACCCTAATGGTCGACTATCTAAGGAGTGCACAGGGAAGAGGGGGTCTTCCTGTACTAAAGGAATCCTCAAACTCTGGGCGAGTCCGCGATCTATAAAGTTCCCAGCTACGCCTGAATCGACTAGCGCCTTATGCTGGAGAGAAGGAGAAAACTTAAGGGATCAAATTAATAAAAACCAACTGGAAGCATGTGACCAACTGGAAGCTCTGGGTGAGTGTGATGCTGACTCACCTGGGGTGACCGAGAAGTGTTCTGCCTGCCCTCTCGACTCCCAGATGGACTCCTCCAGCACCGACCGGAAGTGTGCCCTCTCCTGCCACAGCTGGTACAGGAGGAGCCTCCTCCTCCGGTCTCCCTAGATGCAGCCCCCCCTAGCTCCATAAGTATGGGAGCGGGAGGGCCAGGAGATTGTCTAGCCGGATTGACAGGTCTATGAGCTCGTCCAGGGTGAGCGTAGTGTCCAGACAAGCCAGCTCCCTGCGGCCGTCCTCTCTCAGGCTACACCTGTAATGGTCTATCAGAGCCCTGTCGTTCCACCCCGCTCCAGCGGCCAAGGTCCGGAACTCCAGCGCGAAGTCCTGCATGCTCCTCGTCCCCTGCCTGAGATGGAACAATCTCTCACCCGCCGCTCGGCCTTCCGGAGGGGGATCGAACACGGACCGAAAACGGCAGGTGAACTCCAGGTAGTGACCCCTCGCCGAGTCGGGCCCGTTCCAGACGGCATTGGCCCACTCCAGGGCTCTACCCGTCAAGTAAGAGATGAGGACACTCATGCTCTCCTCGTCCGAGGGAGCCGGCCGAACGGTGGCCAGGTAAAGCTTGAGTTGGAGCAGGAATCCCTGGCACCCCGCCGCCGCTCCATCGTACTCCCTCTGAGGTGCAATACGCAGGGCGCTGGTACCGGATACCGCTGGAGGAGATGGTAGCGTTGCAGGTGGGAGGGTTGGAGGGGAAGTAGGGAGACCACTCCTCTCCCAACGGTCCATCCTCTCCATCATCAAATCCATCACTGATCCGATGCGATGGAGGATGGACGTGTGATGAAGGACACGCTCCTCCATCGTAGGGAGAGGGGTGGTCGCTGCTCCTGCTGACTCCGTACTTTTGTTGGTGCGGGCTTCTGTAACGCTGGAAGAGTGATGGGTGTGGAGTAAAGTGCAGAGAGCAGAGGATTTGGGAAAAAAGCTTTAATGTCCAACAGAAAAACGTACAATGGGTGACGCCGAACACAGGCGTAAATACACATACCCAAGTACAAACTGGTACCTCACCGGACAGCGGAAAAACCCAACAATCATCAATAACACCTCTTGACATAAACATAACAAGCCTGCACAAACACAGGCGGGCTAACCGAACTTAAATAACCCCAACCCAAAAGAACGGGAAGGGGAGCCAGCTTCGGTGATATTCGTGACAATGGGCCTAATCATTACAAATAGAATCCCTATGAATTCAATAGGATCTCTGTAGGCCTAGTCAAGTAACTGTATTCAATCAATCAAATGTATTTATAAAGCCCTTTTTACATTAGCAGATTACCTTTTATTGTTGCATGAACACAAATAGTTATGTTTTCATCAGCTTGTCAAACAATCACTTCAGAGGGCTCCTTTAATAGGGTACCCCCGCACATTCATCCACTCGCAACATATTTCCAGCTTCCAAACCTTGGTGAATGGAAAGTGACATCTGTTACACAAGACACCAAAAAGTGTAATGACATTTGGCGATTGTCATTAGGGCAGAATTTATGCGTCCACTGCAGTTTGTGTGTGTCTCTGTGTAGGCCACTCATCTCTGCCACTCATCTCTGCCTTGTCAAAATGTAAGTGTTGAACCACATCGTGTAGGCTATACCACCCGTTTCCAAGTCCATTCGCTAATTTTTCATGCTTCTGAAATGCGGTAATGATAGAAAGTGGTGTAATAGTTTAAAGTTTTCTTGACATTTTGTTTTAATTATTGTGAGAGGCTCATGTTTTACCGGACCGTACCGCCTTACTTTGACCTCTGATTATTTGTAGTCAGTCAGTCACAATTTACTCATGATACATTACAGTTTTGATCCTCTTGAACACAGCCAATGACTGCATAAACTTGATATAAATCATGTGATCAAGGGTCATGAAGTTTTGACTGCAGTTGACTGCAAGTTTCTGCAGTTGCTCTTCACCAGCTTAATCCTGCATCCATTGCCTGCATTGTGGGAGCAGTATTGTCAACCAATCATTAAGGTGTTTTTGTTTGACCCACCCGAATGTGACCAAAGACATGACTGAAACAGCAACCAACTTTCCCGTGATTCATGCATACAATGGATAAATAAAAATGTATGTGATATTTTAGGCTCTTTCTCTCACTCTCTCAATTGATTGTATAATGTTCACAGGTACAGATTAATAAATCATAGGCCCTGGTCCGGAGAATAATGGCCTTTTAACTGCCAAAAGAAAAGGAAACACTTGAGTAAATGAGGGATATAAATAATATGTTATGGGGTGGGTGCATTTTCCTGCCATGGTTTAGGTCCACTTGTAGAATCTTGGCCAAGGCGCATTGAAGCTGTTCTGGCAGCTCGTGGTGGCCAAACACCATTTTAAGACACTAAATTGGTGTTTCCTTTATTTTGACAGTTACCTGTATGCGCTTGTGATCCAATTTAATCAATGGAAACAATGGATCCTCTGTGGCCAAATATTACTCTCTGGTGTATTTTGAACATTGAAAGCGGGCTCCTGTTGTTGGATAAAAAAATCAATAATAATGAATTTAAAAAACATACATCCTACCTCCTCTCCTCCCCCCATCTGATGACTAGCAGAGAGTCAGTAGGCTGTCTACACTCATTGTGGGCTCCTGAATCCTCCTGTGGTTGGCAGTTGCAGTAAAAATATATAACATATATATTACATATATAATATATACATAATATATTCTGTATATATTTAGTTTTATTTATACATTTTTTGCTTCCTCTTGGGCCTCCCACAGGCCTGGGCCCAGTGGCTTCAGCCCTGGTAAGCCTCTGCATTAATCTGGCCCTGAATGTAAACACACATATGATTTCAGTGTGTGGTATGGGGTTGGAGACATGTTTGTTTCGACATAAAGAAAAACTTTCATAAACAATGGCAATACTGCCATGTTGATCTGAACCTTGGTGTTGGAAAACCACTTTAGACTTTCGGCTGTCGCAGATGCAGCTCCCCAGACTTCACTCCTCTACTTTTGGCTACAGTTGGTTGCTTAGCCTTGGCACTCAAACAAGTACATTATCATATTCTTCTTCATGTAATTCTCCACCAGACTAGACGCTTTGTTGCGTATTGCTGCCTTTCACAGTTCAGAAAGTGCATTGCAAATTTGTTCACAAAAATGGGAAAAGGGAAATTGGGGAAAATAAGAAATTGCACCACCACCTACACTGAGCATACCAAACATTAGGAACACCTTCCTAATATTGAGTCCTTTTGCATCCTTTTGCATCCTTTTGCCCTCGGAACAGCCTCAATTTGTAGGGGCATGGACTTTACAAGGTGTCGAAAGAGTTCCACAGTGATGCTGGCCCATGTTGACTCCAATACTTTCCACGGTTGTGTTAAGTTGGTTGGATGTCCTTTAGGTGGTGGACCATTCTTGATGCACACAGGAAAATATTGAGTGTGAAAATTCACTGAGTGTACAAAACATTAAGAACAACTGCTCTTTCCACGACAGACTGACCAGGTGAAAGCTATTATTGGTGTCACTTGTTAAAATCCACTTCAATCAGCGTAGATGAAGGGGAGGAGACAGGTAAAATAATGATTTTTAAGCCTTGAGACATGGATTGTGTGTTAGTTTCATTCAGAGGGTGAATGGGCAAGATAAAATATTTAAGTGCCTTTGAACGGGGTATAGTAATAGGTGCCAGGCGCACTGGTTTGTGTTAAGAACTGCAATACTGCTGAGTTTTTCGTGCTCAACAGTTTCCGTGTGTATCAAGAATGGTCCACCACCCAAAGGGCATTAAAGCCAACTTGACACAACTGTGTGAAGCATTGGAGTCAAAACGGGCCAGCATCCCTGTGAAATGCTTTGACACCTTGTAGAGTCCATGCCCCAATGAATTGAGGCTGTTCTGAGGGCAAAGGGGGGCTGCAACTAAATATTAGGAAGGTATTCCTAATATTTGGTATACTCAGTGTATATACCCTTGCAAATATCCAGCAAACACTCTGCACCAAAACTCTAAAGGACAGACAGGCTATCCTCAGTCTGTTGCAACATTATTGTGGAAATGATCATAAATAAGCGCTTGGTATTCAAAGGTTTTGTCAAGAAGAGCTTTTGTCAAAATGGACTTTTCGTAGTAGGTTTAGGAGAACTTACGCAGCAGGTTAGGAGAATTAACATAGCAGGTTAGAATAATTAGGTTTAGGTTAGAAAAAGGTTTTGGTTGGCTAAAATGCAAAAACACATTTTATGTCAATTTGACAAAAGCTGTATTCCATCTAGGCATTATTATAGGGTAAGCATTAGAATAAGCCGCCTCAATATTTGCAGCCATGGGTTCTTTCTAGAAGCTGGACCGTCATCCGTATTGTGGAATAATTCTACTGTTAAGGTAAGATTTGAATGGAGAAAGCTGATCCGAGAGCAGCCTTGCCTTTCTTTCGATTCTATCAGTATTTACACATGCCTCAACGATGCACTTTGCTCTGCGTGGTGTTTGGGGAAACATTACATCTTTCGGCCATTGTAGAAAAGATGCATTGTTAAAACACTCATAAACTTAAGTTCCATCGCTATCGGAAACTGAGCCCATGCCAATTTATTTGTATTAGCCAAATTCTTATACACAAATGTGGATTTTTGAAGACTACCCACTTATTATTGATTTTTGAAAGAGAGCTTCATATTTTTGTGCAGTCATTAAGATTTGTTAAAAACAAACATGCCCTGAAACTCATTGCTGCCTTTGAAACGTACAACCTATTATACCATGGCATTGTTCTATACTCATTTCTGACTGGCTTGAAGGGCATTCTAGAGCTGTGCATTATTTCACTATAATGCATGGTTTATTGGCACAGTAGAATTCAATGGCTATAGAATTCTATGATGAATTCAAAAGAACACAAAAAAAACATTGATTTTCAAGACAAATATAGCTAACAGTAGCTGGTACGGTGGAGGATTTTGATATATCTTTTGATTTATTTTGCGAGGATGATGATCAACCTTTAACCAAGAGACATTAAACTGTCAGTGACCAGGAAGTTGATGAGATAGAGGATTGAAGACATGAAAACAACACAACGAACAATACAACATGGGCAATCGGTGCCCTAAAAGACTGGCTGCAGAAGAATCAACAAAACGTCACTTTGCCTGCCGAAGCAGAACAGCAATCAGATTCCCTGTGCATTTTGGCAAATGTCCAGTCACTCGAGAATAGATGGATGAGGTTGTTGAAAAGCTGCTATATTATATGCCTTGCAGAGGATGTGGCTGGATGACTGTCAACAGTATGTAGAACTCAGTGGTTTCTCCATGCAGCGGTGCAATCGGACGAAAGCGCCCCGGGCAAGTCCAAGGGGGAGGAGTGTGCAACTTCATGAACAACAACTGGTGCGCTGCTTCCAATGTGATGGAAATCTCTAGCTTTTGCTCACCTGATATAGAACACCTCATGGAAAGCTGCACATCCTTTTATCTACCAAGAGTTATCATCTGTAATTATCACGGCTGTCTACATCCCTCCACAAACCAACACCACTTTAGCACTCAACAAACTGAATGGGGCCATAAACAAACAAAGGCAGCGTTTTACCAACACAACGTTCTACCAGCACATCTCCTACGCCGCTATGGGCGCTAAAACTCTAGAACGCTTTAATTCTACCCACAGAAACACATTCAAGGCCCTCCCTCATCCTCCCTTTGGCAAATCTGACCACAGATCTATTCTCCCCCCACTCGTTGTATGTGGCAGGGCTTGCAGACGATAATGAAGGACAAATGGAAACCCAGCTGTGAGATGCCAAGTGAATCAGAACTCCCAAACGAGCTAAATGCCTTATATGCTCGCTTCGAGGAATACAAAGGGTCTTACAGTTGAAGTCGGTAGTTTACATACACCTTAACCAAATACATTTAAACTCAGTTTTTCACAATTCCTGACATTTAATCCTAGTAAAAATTCCCTGTCTTAGGTCAGTTAGGATCACTACTTTATTTTAAGAATGTGAAATGTCAGAATAATAGTAGAGAGAATTATTTATTATTTCAGCTTTTATTTATTTTATCACATTCCCAGTGGGTCAGAAGATTACCTACACTCAATTAGTATTGGGTAGCATTGCCTTTAAATTGTTTAACTTGGGTCAAACGTTTTGTGTAGCCTTCCACAATAAGTTGGGTGAATTTTGGCCCATTCCTCCTGACAGAGCTGGTGTAACTGAGTCAGGTATGTAGGCCTCCTTGCTCGCACACACTTTTTCAATTCTTCCCACAAATTCTCTATAGGATTGAGGTCAGGGCTTTGTGATGGCCACTCCAATACCTTGACTTTGTTGTTCTTAAGCCATTTTGCCATAACTTTGGAAGTATGCTTGGGGTCATTGTCCATTTGGAAGACCAATTTGCGACCAAGCTTTAACTTCCTGACCGATGTCTTGAGATGTTGCTTCAATATATCCACATAATTTTCCATCCTCATGATGCCATCTACTTTGTGAAGTGCACCAGTCCCTCCTGCAGCAAAGCACCCCCTTAGCATTTTGCTGCCACCCCCGTGCTTAACGGTTGGGATGGAGTTCTTTGGCTTGCAAGCCTCCCCTTTTTCCTCCAAACATAACAATGGTCATTATGGCCAAACAGTTCTATTTTTGTTTAATCAGACCAGAGGACATTTCTCCAAAAAGTAACATATTTGTCCCCATGTGCAGTTGCAAACCGTAGTCTGGCTTTTTTTATGGCGGTTTTGGAGCAGTGGCTTCTTCCTTGCTGAGCGGCCTTTCAGGTTATGTCAATATAAGACTCGTTTTTACTGTGGATATAGATACTTTGTACCTGTTTCCTCCAAAATCTTCACAAGGTCCTTTGCTGTTGTTCTGGGATTGATTTACACTTTTTGCACTAAAGTACATTCATCTCTAGGCGACAGAAACTTTTCGGCGCCGACTGAGATGGCCGCCTTGCTTCGCGTTCCTAGGAAACTATGCAGTTTTTTGTTTTTTTACGTGTTATTTCTTACATTAGTACCCCAGGTCATCTTAGGTTTCATTACATACAGTCGAGAAGACCTACTGAATATAAGATCAGCGTCAACTCACCATCAGTACGACCAAGAATATGATTTTTGCGACGTGGATCCTGTGTTCTGCCTTTCAACCAGGACAATGGAATGGATCCCAGCCGGCGACCCAAAAAAACGACTCCGTAAAAGAGGGAAACGAGGCGGTCTTCTGGTCAGACTCCGGAGACGGGCACATCGTGCACCACTCCCTAGCATTCTTCTCGTCAATGTCCAGTCTCTCGACAACAAGGTTGATGAAATCCGAGCAAGGGTAGCATTCCAGAGGGACATCAGAGACTGTAACGTTCTTTTCTTCACGGAAACATGGCTCATGGCTCACTGGAGAGACGCTATCAGAGGCGGTGCAGCCAGTGGGTTTCTCCACGCATCGCGCCGACAGAAACAAACATCTTTCTGGTAAGAAGAGGGGCGGGGGTGTATGCCTTATGGCTAACGAGACGTGTTGTGATCAAAGAAACATACAGGAACTCAAATCCTTCTGTTCACCTGATTTAGAATTCCTCACAATCAAATGTCGACCACATTATCTACCAAGAGAATTCTCTTCGATTATAATCACAGCCGTATATATTCCCCCCCAAGCAGACACATCGATGGCTCGGAACGAACTTTATTTGACTCTTTGCAAACTGGAATCCATACATCCTGAGGCTGCATTCATTGTAGCTGGGGATTTTAACAAGGCTAATCTGAAAACAAGACTCCCTAAATTGTATCAGCATATCGATTGCGCAACCAGGGCTGGAAAAACCTTGGATCATTGTTACTCTAACTTCCTCGACGCATATAAGGCCCTACCCCGCCCTCCTTTCGGAAAAGCTGACCACGACTCCATTTTGTTGATCCCTGCCTACAGACAGAAACTAAAACAAGAAGCTCCCACGCTGAGGTCTGTCCAACGCTGGTCCGACCAAGCTGATTCCACACTCCAAGACTGCTTCCATCACGTGGACTGGGATATGTTTCGTATTGCGTCAGATAACAACATTGACGAATACGCTGATTCGGGTGCGAGTTCATTAGAACGTGTGTTGAAGATGTCGTTCCCATAGCAACGATTAAAACATTCCCTAACCAGAAACCGTGGATTGATGGCAGCATTCGCGTGAAACTGAAAGCGCGAACCACTGCTTTTAATCAGGGCAAGGTGACTGGTAACATGACCGAATACAAACAGTGCAGCTATTCCCTCCGCAAGGCTATCAAACAAGCTAAGCGTCAGTATAGAGACAAAGTGGAATCTCAATTCAACGGCTCAGACACAAGAGGTATGTGGCAGGGTCTACAGTCAATCACGGACTACAAGAAGAAAACCAGCCCAGTCATGGACCAGGATGTCTTGCTCCCAGGCAGACTAAATAACTTTTTTGCCCGCTTTGAGGACAATACAGTGCCACTGACACGGCCTGCAACGAAAACATGCGGACTCTCCTTCACTGCAGCCGAGGTGAGTAAAACATTTAAACGTGTTAACCCTCGCAAGGCTGCAGGCCCAGACGGCATCCCCAGCCGCGCCCTCAGAGCATGCGCAGACCAGCTGGCCGGTGTGTTTACGGACATATTCAATCAATCCCTATACCAGTCTGCTGTTCACACATGCTTCAAGAGGGCCACCATTGTTCCTGTTCCCAAGAAAGCTAAGGTAACTGAGCTAAACGACTACCGCCCCGTAGCACTCACTTCCGTCATCATGAAGTGCTTTGAGAGACTAGTCAAGTAACATATCACCTCCACCCTACCTGACACCCTAGACCCACTCCAATTTGCTTACCGCCCAAATAGGTCCACAGACGATGCAATCTCAACCACACTGCACACTGCCCTAACCCACCTGGACAAGAGGAATACCTATGTGAGAATGCTGTTCATCGACTACAGCTCGGCATTCAACACCATAGTACCCTCCAAGCTCGTCATCAAGCTCGAGACCCTGGGTCTCGACCCCGCCCTGTGCAACTGGGTACTGGACTTCCTGACGGGCCGCCCCCAGGTGGTGAGGGTAGGCAACAACATCTCCTCCCCGCTGATCCTCAACACGGGGGCCCCACAAGGGTGCGTTCTGAGCCCTCTCCTGTACTCCCTGTTCACCCACGACTGCGTGGCCACGCACGCCTCCAACTCAATCATCAAGTTTGCGGACGACACAACAGTGATAGGCTTGATTACCAACAACGACGAGACGGCCTACAGGGAGGAGGTGAGGGCCCTCGGAGTGTGGTGTCAGGAAAATAACCTCACACTCAACGTCAACAAAACTAAGGAGATGATTGTGGACTTCAGGAAACAGCAGAGGGAACACCCCCCTATCCACATCGATGGAACAGTAGTGGAGAGGGTAGCAAGTTTTAAGATCCTCGGCATACACATCACAGACAAACTGAATTGGTCCACTCACACTGACAGCGTCGTGAAGAAGGCGCAGCAGCGCCTCTTCAACCTCAGGAGGCTGAAGAAATTCGGCTTGTCACCAAAAGCACTCACAAACTTCTACAGATGCACAATCGAGAGCATCCTGGCGGGCTGTATCGGGCTGTATCACCGCCTGGTACGGCAACTGCTCCGCCCTCAACCGTAAGGCTCTCCAGAGGGTAGTGAGGTCTGCACAACGCATCACCGGGGGCAAACTACCTGCCCTCCAGGACACCTACACCACCCGATGTTACAGGAAGGCCATAAAGATCATCAAGGACATCAACCACCCGAACCACTGCCTGTTCACCCCGCTATCATCCAGAAGGCGAGGTCAGTGCAGGTGCATCAAAGCTGGGACCGAGAGACTGAAAAACAGCTTCTATCTCAAGGCCATCAGACTGCTAAACAGCCACCACTAACATTGAGTGGCTGCTGCCAACACACTGTCATTGACACTGACCCAACTCCAGCCACTTTAATAATGGGAATTGATGGGAAATGATGTAAATATATCACTAGCCACTTTAAACAATGATACCTTATATAATGTTACTTACCCTACATTATTCATCTCATATGCATACGTATATACTGTACTCTAGATCATCGACTGCATCCTTATGTCACTAGCCACTTTAACTATGCCACTTTGTTTACTTTGTCTACATACTCATCTCATATGTATATACTGTACTCGATACTACTGTATGCTGCTCTGTACCATCACTCATTCATATATCCTTATGTACATATTCCTTATCCCCTTACACTGTGTATAAGACAGTAGTTTTGGAATTGTTAGTTAGATTACTTGTTGGTTATCACTGCATTGTCGGAACTAGAAGCACAAGCATTTCGCTACACTCGCATTAACATCTGCTAACCATGTGTATGTGACAAATAAAATTTGATTTGATTTGCTAACCATGTGTATGTGACAAATACATTTGATTTGATTTGATTTGATTTTGAATGCGTCTCCTTCCTGAGCGGTATGACAGCTGCGTGGTCCCATGGTGTTTAAACTTGCGTACTATTGTTTGTACAGATGAACATGGTACCTTCAGGCGTTTGGAAATTGCTACCAAGGATGAACCAGACTTGTGGAGGTCTACAATTTTTGGGGGCTGATTACTTTTGATTTTCCCATGATGTCAAGCAAAGAGACACTGAGTAGGCCTTGAAATACATCCACAAGTACGGCTCCAACTGACTCAAATGATGTCAATTAGCCTATCAGAAGCTTCTAAAGCCATGACATCATTTTCTGGAATTTTCCAAGCGGTTTAAAGGCACAGTCAACTTAGTGTATGTAAACTTCTGACACACTGGAATTGTGATACAGTGATTTATAAGTGAAATAATCTGTATGTCAACAATTGTTGGAAAGTAGATGTCCTAACTGACTTGCCAAAACTATAGTTTGTTAAAACTTCTCTGGGATATGTGGGATGGTAGCGCCCCACCTCGCCAACAGCCAGTGAAATTGCAGGGTGCCAAATTCAAAACAACAGAAATCTCATAATTAAAATTCCTCAAACATACAAGTATTATACAACATTTTAAAGATAAACTTCTTGTTAATCCAGCCACCGTGTCTGAGTTCAAAAAGGCATTACGGCAAAAGCACACCTTGCGATTTCCGGTGAAAGTGCAGAGAGCCACATCAAATTACAGAAATACTCATCATAAACATACAAGTGTTAAACACACAATTAAAGATAAACTTCTCCTTAATGCAACTGCTGTGTCAGATTTCAAAAAAGTTTTATTGTGAAAGCACACCATGCAATTATGTTAGGTCAGCGCCAAGCCACAGAAAAACACATGGCCATTTTTCAACCAAGGAGTGGTGTCACAAAACTCAGAAATAGCGTTATACATTTTCACTTACCTTTGATGTTCTTCATCGGAATGCACTCCCAGGAATTCCAGTTCCACAATAAATGTTTGTTTTGTTTGATAAAGTCCATAATTTATGTCCAAATACCTCCTTTTTGTTTGCGCGCTTAGTTCACAAATCCAAATTCACAAGGCGCGGGCACTTAGTCCAAACGAAAAGTCAAAACAGTTACATTACAGTTCGTAGAAACATGTCAAACGATGTAATAATCAATCTTTAGGATGTTTTTATCATAAATCTTCAATAATATTCTAACCGGACAATTCCTTTGTCTTTAGAAATGAAAAGGAACGGAGCTCGCTCTCACGGCCGCACACGTGACTTAGCTCATCGCATTATGCCAGACCCCTGATTCAAACAGCTCTTATTCGCTCCCCCTTCATAGTAGAAGCCTGAAACAAAGTTCTAAAGACGGTTGACATCTAGTGGAAGCCTTAGCAAGTGAAATATGACCCCATACACACTGTATATTGCATAGGCAATCACTTGAAAAACTTCAAACCTCAGATTTCCCACTACCTGGTTGGATTTTCTCTCAGGTTTTCGCCTGCCATATGAGTTCTGTTACACTCACAGACATCATTCAAACAGTTTTAGAAACTTCAGAGTGTTTTCTATCCAAGTCTACTAATTATATACCTGAGTAGCAGGCAGTTTACTCTGGGCACCTTATTCATCCAAGATACTCAATACTGCCCCCCAGTCCCAAAGAAGTTTAACAAGAAATTTGTGGAGAGGTTGAAAAATGGGTTTTAATGACTCCAGCCTAAGTGTATGTAAACTTCTGACTTCAACTGTGCATCCTGTTTGCAACTAGGCACAAAAGTAATACTGCAAAAAATCTGGCAAAGCAATTAACTTTTTGTCCTGAATACAAATCCAATACAACATATGAAATAAAATAAAATAAAATGTATTTATATAGCCCTTCTTACATCAGCTGATATATCAACGTGCTGTACAGAAACCCAGCCTAAAACCACAAACAGCAAGCAATTCAGGTGTAGAAGCACAGTGGTTAGGAAAAACTCCCTAGAAAGGCCAAAACCTAGGAAGAAACCTAGAGAGGATCCAGGCTATGAGGGGTGGCCAGTCCTCTTCTGGCTGTGCCGGGTGGAGATTATAACAGAACATGGCCAAGATGTTCAAATGTTCATAAATGACCAGCATGGTCAAATAATAGTAATCACAGTGAACAGGTCAGGGTTCCATAGCCGCAGGCAGAACAGTTGAAACTGGAGCAGCAGCACGGCCAGGTGGACTGGGGACAACAAGGAGTCATCATGTCAGGTAGTCCTGAGGCATGGTCCTAGGGCTCAGGTCCTCTGAGAGAGAGAGAGAGAAAGAAAGAAAGAAAGAAAGAAAGAGAGAATTAGAGAGAGCATACTTAAATTCACACAAGACACCGGATCAGACAGGAGAAATACTCCAAAAATATAACAGACTGACCCTAGCCCCCCGACACATAAAACTACTGCAGCTTAAATACTGGAGGCTGAGACAGGAGGGGTCAGGAGACACTGTGGCCCCATCCGACGAAACCCCTTGACAGGGCCAAACAGGCAGGATGTAACACCACCCACTTTGAAAAAGCACAGCCCCCACACCACTAGAGGGATCATTTCAACCACCAACTTACCATCCTGAGACAAGGCCGAGTATAGCCCACAAAGATCTCCGCCACGGCACAACCCAAGGGGGGGCGCCAACCCAGACAGGAAGATCACGTCAGTGACTCAACCCACTCAAGTGACGCACCCCTCCTAGGGACGGCACGGAAGAGCACCAGTAAGCCAGTGACTCAGCCCCTGTAATAGGGTTAGAGGCAGAGAATCCCAGTGGCGAGAGGGGAACCGGCCAGGCAGAGACAGCAAGGGCGGTTCGTTGTTCCAGAGCCTTTCCGTTCACCGTCACACTCCTGGACCAGACTACACTCAATCATATGACCTACTGAATAGATGAGTCTTCAGTAAAGACTTAAAGGTTGAGACCAAGTCTGCGTCTCTCACATGGGTAGGCAGACCATTCCATAACAACGGAGCTCTATAGGAGAAACTCCTGCCTCCAGCTGTTTGCTTAGAAATTCTAGGTACAATTAGGAGGCCTGCGTCTTGTGACCGTAGCGTACGTGTAGGTATGTACGGCAGGACCAAATCAGAAAGATAGGTAGGAGCGAGCCCATGTAATGCTTTGTGGGTTAGTAGTAAAACCTTGAAATCACCCCTTGCCTTAACAGGAAGCCAGTGTAGAGAGGCTAGCACTGGAGTAATATGATCATATTTTTGGCTTCTAATCAAGATTCTAGCAGCCGTGTTTAGCACTAACTGAAGGTTATTTCGTGTTTTATCTGGGTACCCGGAAAGTAGAGCATTTCAGTAGTCTAACCTAGAAGTGACAAAACCATGGATTAATTTTTCTGCATCATTTTTGGACAGAAAGTTTCTGATTTTTGCAAAAAAAAAAAAAAGCTGTCCTTGAAACAGTCTTGATATGTTCGTCAAAAGAGAGATCAGGGTCCAGAGTAACGCCGAGAGTTTTATTTATCCTTCACAGTTTTATTTGAGACGACTGTACAACAGCAAGATTAATTGTCAGATTCAACAGAAGATCTCTTTGTTTCTGTGGACCTAGAACAAGCATCTCTGTTTTGTTTAAAAGTAGAACGTTTGCAGCCATCCACTTCCTTATGTCTAGCTTCTAGCGAGGGCAATTTTGGGGCTTCACCATGTTTCATTGAAGTGTACAGCTGTGTGTCATCCGAATAGCAGTGAAAGTTAACATTATGTTTTCGAATGACATCCCCAAGAGGTAAAATATATAGTGAAGACAATAGTGGTCCTAAAACGGAACCTTGGGGAACACCGAAATGTACAGTTGATTTGTCAGAGGACAAACCGTGCACAGAGACAAACTGATATCTTTCTGACAGATAAGATCTAAACCAGATCTAAAGATCTAAACATTACTGAGTGCCACTCTCCTTTTTTCAAGCATGGTGGTGGCTGCATCATGTTATGGGCATGCTTGTATTTGTTATGGACTGGGGAGTTTTTCAGGATAGAAAGGGAAAGGAATGGAGCTAAGCACAGGCAAAATCCTAGACGAAAACCTGATTCAGTTGGCTTTCCACAAGACACTGGGAGATGAATTCACTATGAATTCACTATTGAATTATTAGATGAATTAATCTAACTGCACGGTCCGATTTACACTAGCCATTACAGCGAGGGTATGCCATGCAATTGTTTGACGACAGTGCCCCACATCAAATATTTTTCCACCGGCACAGGTTTCATGAATTCACAAATAGCGATTAACTTACTTTTTGAAAATCTTCCTCTGATTTGTCATCCACAAGGTCCCAGCTATAACATGAAGTTTCGTTCTGTTAGATAAAATCCTTCTTTATATCCCAAACAATTTAATTATTTTCTTATACTTCCCATTGTAAGAGCATGGGCTTTCTCAAACAAAAATTCTGGTTGGTTTTTCTTTGGATTTTCTCCTACCATGTCACGTTCTGACCTTTATTTCCTGTGTTTTGTATTTAGTTAGTATGGTCAGGGCGTGAGTTGGGTGGGCAGTCTATGTTTGTTTTTCTAGGTTTTGGGTATTTCTATGTTTTCGGCCTAGTATGGTTCTCAATCAGAGGCAGGTGTCATTAGTTGTCTCTGATTGAGAATCATACTTAGGTAGCCTGGGTTTCACTGTGTGTTTGTGGGTGATTGTTCCTGTCTCTGTGTTTGCACCAGATAGGACTGTTTTGAGTTTTCACATTTCTTGTTTTTTTTTTTGTAGTCAGTTGTTCATGTGTACCTTAACCCATTAAAAGGAACCATGGACACTTACCACGACGCATATTGGTCCTCCGATCTGTTTCGCCTCTCCTCTTCGGAGGAGGAAATTCATTACATACCATATCTGTTGTGTTGTAGTCTCCTCCATTATTGTAACATTTCTACAAACTTCAAAACGTTTTATTTCAAGTGGTACCAATTCTATGCATGTCTTGGCTTCAGGGCCTGAGCAACAGGCAGTTTACTTTGGGCACGTCCGTCAGGCGGGAAAAACGACCCTAGCCTTCTGAAGTTAAACAATTTAAAAGCAATGCTACCAAATACTAATTGAGTGTATGTAAACTTCTGACCCACTGGGAATGTGACAAAAGAAATAAAAGCTGAAATAAATCATTCTCTCTACTATTATTCTGATATTTCATATTCTTAAAATAAAGTGGTGAGCCTAACTGACCTACGAAAGGGAGTTTTTACTAGGATTAAATGTCAGGAATTGTGAAAAACTGAGTTTAAATGTATTTGGCTAAGGTGTATGGAAACTTCAGACTTCAACTGTATGTTTTGGAATATTTTTTATTGTGTACAGGCTTCCTTCTTTTCACTCAGTCAATGAGGTTAGTATTGTGGAGAAACGACAATGTTGTTGATCAATCCTCAGTTTTCTCCTATCACAGACATTTACTCTGACTGTTTTAGTCACCACTGGCCTCATTTTTTATTTTATTTTAATTATTTTGTTTTCCTTTATTTAACTAGGCAAGTCAGTTAAGAACAAATTCTTATTTTCAATGACGGCCTAGGAACAGTGGGTTAACTGCCTGTTCAGGGGCAGAACGACAGATTTGTACCTTGTCAGCTCGGGGATTTGAACTGGTGAAATCCCTGAGCAGTTTCACAGTTAGGAAGGAGACCTTTGGTTACTGGGTGTATTAGGTGTATTTATACACCTTTCAAAGTGTAATTAATAACTTCACTATGCTCAAAGGGATATTCAATGTCTGCTTTTTAAATGTTTACCCATCCACCAAAAGGTGCCCTTCTTTGCAAGGCATTGGTCTTTGTGATTGAATCTGTGTTTGAAATTCACTGCTCAACTGAGGGACCTTACAGATAATTATATGTGTGGGGAGATGAGGTAGTCCTTTAAAAAAACATGTTTGAGTCAATGCAACTCATTTTGGGAATTTTTACTCCTGAACTCCTGAATTTAGGCTTAGGGGTTGAACATTTATTGTCTCACTGAGTGAGGCAGTGGTCTAAGGCACTGCATCTCCGCGCTAGAGGTGTCACTGCAGTCCCTGGTTCAAATCCAACCTGCATCATACCTGGCTGTGTTTGGGAGTCCCAATTTGCCACGTGTTGGCCAGGGTAGGCTCTCATTGTAAATACGAATTGGTTCTTAAACTTGCCTAGTTTATGCAGTATTGTGTGTAGGCCAGTGACAACAAAACTCGATTTAATCTATTTTAAATTCACGCTGTAGCACAACAAAATGTGGAAAAAGTCAAGAGGTGTGAATTCTTTCTGAAGGCACTATATGTTTTGTTTTTATGAGGTCTGTGTTGCACCACCTGCTGCTGGCTTTTTACCCCACCCCTTCCATTGCCTCCAACCAATGTTGCAGTCAAGAAAAAACCGTACTTTCATTCCCAGCCAAAGGGGGGTGGAATACTCAGTAGGGTCTCTGCTCTACTAACTAAATATTTTGTTTTTGACGGGAACTGTATCGTTTTTACTCTGCCCCCTGCTCCAATGCAATAGAGAGCAATAGTTATGTCATCTTTTTGTAGGCACTAACTGGTTCATTGGACAGTTCATTGTTATATGAGAAAATCTCATCAGCTAACATCACTTTTTGTGAAATTTGAAGAATTTATGTAATTTAAAAAAACACAAAGGCTTTATTTTTCATAAAGTTCACGTTAACAAACCGTATAAGATCTCCTCAACCTAAATTAACCTTAGAGTTTATACTCAGCATTTATTCCAAAACTCTATTATTTTTCCATTCATTTTCCTAATAGGAATGGCTGAATAAACCAGAGGTAACAAATTTCAGTTTTTTAGGACTACAAAGCTGGGTCCTTGCTATCAGAGCTCCTTGGAACCCGACCCCATTGAAGTTGAAATGTAAAATGGTTACATAAGGGTTAAGGTTCGGGTATGGGTTAAGTCTTGGGTTAGCGTTTAGGGTAGGAACATCCCAAGCCCAAGGATATGTATGATATCTATGCAGACGACACACAATTAATCTTCTCCTTTCCCCCTTCTGATGACCAGGTGGCGAATCGCATCTCTGCATGTCGGAGCTGCTCTTCCTCCCGGGGAAGGACTGCCCGTTCCATGATCTCGCCATCACGGTTGACAACTCCATTGTGTCCTCCTCCCAGAGCGCTAAGAACCTTGGCGTGATCCTGGACAACACCCTGTCGTTCTCAACTAACATCAAGACGGTGGCCCGTTCTTGTAGGTTCATGCTCTACAACATCCGCAGAGTACGACCCTGCCTCACACAGGAAGCAGCGCAGGTCCTAATCCAGGCACTTGTCATCTCCCGTCTGGATTACTGCAACTCGCTGTTGGCTGGGCTCCCTGCCTGTGCCATTAAACCCCTACAACTCATCCAGAACGCCGCAGCCCGTCTGGTGTTCAACCTTCCCAAGTTCTCTCACGTCACCCCGCTCCTCCGCTCTCTCCACTGGCTTCCAGTTGAAGCTCGCATCCGCTACAAGACCATGGTGCTTGCCTACGGAGCTGTGAGGGGAACGGCACCTCAGTACCTCCAGGCTCTGATCAGGCCCTACACCCAAACAAGGGCACTGCGTTCATTCACCTCTGGCCTGCTCGCCTCCCTACCACTGAGGAAGTACAGTTCTCGCGCAGCCCAGTCAAAACTGTTCGCTGCTCTGGCCCCCCAATGGTGGAACAAACTCCCTCACGACGCCAGGACAGCGGAGTCAATCACCACCTTCCGGAGACACCTGAAACCCCACCTCTTTCAGGAATACCTAGGATAGGATAAAGTAATCCTTCTCACCCCCTTAAAAGATTTAGATGCACTATTGTAAAGTGGCTGTTCCACTGGATGTCTTAAGGTGAACGCACCAATTTGTAAGTCGCTCTGGATAAGAGCGTCTGCTAAATGACTTAAATGTAAATGTAAATATGTGATTAGCACTAACCCTAAAAAAAAACCTTACTACTTGTCTCAAGCTAAAGTGTAAAGGTCAAGTGTATATTTCTATGGCCCCTGTTTTCTATGCCTCTGATATAAAAACATAAAGAAGATTAAGTAGCAGATGTGTTTATTAAAATAAAAAAAAGATTTGTATGTTAAATGCAGAGGGCTTGTCACCTCTGAGTTGTCATGGAGATAATTTCCGCTCGCAATTTGCCGCCCAGCAGGGCATTCTGGGATTACGGGGTCCCCCAAACTGTCATGGCGTCCTAGGAAGATGGCGACTGCCATACAACAGGCTTTCCTGGAGTATCTAATAATTTAAATTCAAGGCATTGGAGACATAGCTAGGTAAGAAAACGGTGTAAATGTGTGTTATACAACAACTATCGGTTGTCTATAGATATATATATTTTTTCAGATGAATCAAGACAAATAATCTATAGACGGCTAGCATTCTGGCTAACGTTTGTCGAGTGAGGCCGGGTGCTGATTACGGCGTGTCTTTGTTAGCTAACCTGAATTGGCTAGCCAGATTGCATTTTAATTTTCACACAATTATTAAAAGTAGTTAAGTTAAAGCTAGCTAACTTGTTGTTGGACCCTCGTTGATAACTAGAAAGCATTAGCGAGCTACGCTAACTATATGAAGTTAACTTGATAGTACTAGCGAGCTGACGTTACTTAACTACTTTGGTTGCTATGTAGTTAGCTAAGCTAAATCGTAGCCAGTGATCTGCCTGGTTAACTATCAAGTGTTATTGCCAGTTGAGATGGGCGATTACAAAACGGTTGCCTGGTTCTGTAAGTGGGCCATTGGTTATGTAATGCTGCAGCAGAGAGTGTGTTTTTATTTTTGTTCTGTACCTATACTTAATGTAACCCTGTGGACACTCATAGCAGTTTTTTTAACGTTAACGTTAGTATTTCATGTAATCAATCTGTATTGTCTTGACATTCGGGAAACAAACTGTTGAGTGCCCTGGAGTAACTGCTTTGTTTTTCCCAATAGTGACAGAGGGCAAAGAGAACGGTGGACTGACTGCCAGGGGCCAGCGATTTTTAGGCCATCAATCACCCCCACAGAGCTGATAAAATGGAGTGTGCAGTTGACACACAGCCAGGTTTGTGATCATGATTTGCAGAAATATTCCTGTAATGTTAGAGATAGTTATTCTCATGTAGATGGTTATACCTAAATTTGGGAAATTCATGGACTGAGAAATTTTCAGCTGACCTTTACTTGGCGATACTTAATTAATGATCATTTGGAAGGTACCAGTGAATTATAAAATGATGTTTGTGGTTGCTGGTGGAACTCTGAAAAACAAGGAAATATTCAGAAACACATTAAGAAGATATCCTCTTTCTGTGGAGTCAATATTTTTCTGAGTATTCTTGACAATTAGCATACTTCCAAATGGATAATTAAGGAAGTATGCGCAAGTAAAGGTTTGTTGGATGTTTCTTTACCATCCTTTCAATAGACCACTGGCTCAACCTCAAACATAAACTAGCTATGTTGCTGGAAGTTCATGCTGGATTGGCTAGATCATGATATGCCAATGACACACACACCAGAGATTGCCATGCCTCTGCCTGGCCACCCTTTCATTAGGAATTGCTTTCACATGTTGTCCATGTGAACTCCCCATATTCCGAATCTAGCATAACAAAGAAATGTGATTGGTTAATCTGTGACTAAAGAATGTGGTTGGCTAATCTTTAAATGAGGAATGTAATTTATTAATCTGTGCAGGCGGGGACGAGGCTGCAGAGCAAGAACACACTCTGGAGGAAACATCTGCAAAGGAAGGAAGTGAGACACCGCAGAAGAAGAACAAGAAGCACAAAAAACACAAGAGCAAGAAGAAGAAGAAGAAACGTGGCAAGGGAGAGAGAGAGACGAGCTCAGAGTCGGCCCCAGAGTCCGACGTAGAAAAGCAGCCAATCAGAACCAGAGCAGGGTGAGGCTCCTCCCATTAGAACCAGAACTTGGTTTGACTCATCCCATGAGAACCATAACTTTGCTAGATTCTACCCATTACAACCAGACCAGGGCTGCGTTCAGTTTGCGTGAACATTTGCTACTTTGCGGAAAGGCTTGTACTGAACGACACATTTCCCCAAAACTTGGGGATGTATGTTCTTGAACAGACTCTGATACGTTTGCTCCATTTGGTGGGTGTGCCGGGGTGTAGCTTGGCGCAATGATTTATGTGTTTAAAGGGAAAGGTGAATTTTGAAGCTACAACCCAGCCCATCCCTGTTTTTTTTAACTGACTTCAGTACAGCATCGTTTCTGTTCAATTAAACGTTCTATTACGTTTTTATGTACTGAATGCAGCCAAGTGCTAGGCAGAACAGGGTGTTGCCTGGTCACCTCTAGATGGTTTCCACACGGGAATATAGGAGGTAAAGCAGCAGAAATGTAAATCCAACAGGCTCTTGTTTGTTTGGCTCTAAACCATTGGGACAATTGTGATTATAGTATTCATTATATTTGCGGCTATAATCAATATATTTTCTGTTTTTAGCTTGAGGAGTGCTGGCCCAGTGGCCTCCGATACAGGAGTAGACACGAAAGAGGAGGCAACAAAGGACTTGATCACAGGTAAGGAGTTTGGGCCAGGTGTCGGAAACAAACCGATGCAAAGTGATTTAAAAAAAAAAAATGATTTTTGTGTACCTGTCCACACAGCTATACCTGAGGTAGAAGGTGACATTAAAGCCAGAAAACACAAAAGACATGCTGGGAAAAAGAAGAGAAAAAGGAGGAGAAAAGGGGAAGAAAAGCAGGAGAAGAACTCTTCTTCACACTCCCTATCAGAGAGCGAATCTATGTCAGGAACAGATTCTGAGTCTGAGGGGAAGCCAGCTGGCATGGTAGTGCAGGCTGTTCCCATGCAGTCTAAGGCCAGGCAAGAGGAGCGAGTTCCCTCCCTATGCATCACTTTGGCCCAAAAAGAGGAATCTCTGAAAGTGATGCGTCAACCCTCAGATAATGAGTCTGCGGATGCAGGAGGAAAGACAGAAGAGAAGGTTTCCCCTGCTAACAGGGAGAACCAAACCATCTCTGTCACAAAGCCGGAAGATCCACGGAGCGACGGGAGCTTCAGCCACACCCAGGAGCTTCCTGACATCATCCCCAAGCAGGATGGCCAGAAGGAGGAAACCAACCCAGAGCAGAGGTCAAAGGTGAAGAACCAGGCTCCCTCCAGGTCAAGGTCAGGGTCGCTGACAGACACTAAGATGGCTAGATCAAGTCTTAGTCGTTCGCCAAGCCCTAAGCGGTCCAGATCAAGTCGCAGTCGTTCACAAAGCCCCGCGGGATTGTCTAGTCAGCCTGTGTCTGGCAGAGGCAGGTCTCGATCTGGCTCAAAAAGCATGACTCCCAAGAGGAAGCAGTCCAAGTCCCCCAAAAGGACAACACGCAAGTCCCCATCTCTGTCCCCCAGGACAAGACGCAAGTCCCCATCTCTGTCCCCCAGGAGAGGACGCAAGTCCCCATCTCTGTCCCCCAGGAGAGGACGCAAGTCCCCATCTCTGTCCCCCAGGAGAGGACGCAAGTCCCCATCTCTGTCCCCCAGGAGAGGACGCAAGTCCCCATCTCTGTCCCCCAGGAGAGGACGCAAGTCCCCATCTCTGTCCCCCAGGAGAGGACGCATGTCTCCCAAGAGGGGACGCAAGTCCCCTTCTCTGTCCCCTAAGAGACGACGTATGTCTCCTCTGTCCCCCAGGAGAGGACACAAGTCATCTCCTCTGTCACCCTGGAGAGGACGCAAGTCTCCTTCTCTGTCCCCTAGACGAGGGCGCAAGTCGTCTCCTCTGTCCCCTAGACGGGGGCGCAAGTTGTCTCCTCTGTCCCCTAGACGAGGGCGCAAGTCGTCTCCTCTGTCCCCTAGACGAGGGCGCAAGTTGTCTCCTCTGTCCCCTAGACGAGGGCGCAAGTTGTCTCCTCTGTCCCCTAGACGAGGGCGCAAGATGTCTCCTCTGTCCCCTAGACGAGGGCGCAAGATGTCTCCTCTGTCCCCTAGGAGAGGGCGCAAGTTGTCCCCTTCTCTGTCCCCTAGGAGAGGGCGCAAGTTGTCCCCTTCTCTGTCCCCTAGGAGAGGGCGCAAGTCCTCTCCTTTGTCCCCTAGAAGAGGACGCAAGTCTCTGTCTAAATCCCCTAGGAGAGGACGCAAACTGTCTCCATCTCCCAGACGAGGGCGGCGGTCTGAGTCCAGGTCACATGGCTGTGTCAGAAGGTCGAGGACCAGAACCCCCCCCCCTCGTCGAGGTAGACGTCCGTGGTCCCGCTCGCCTGTGAGGCAGACTCGCCGTTCACGCTCCAGATCTAGACGGCTCCATCGCTCCCGGTCAATGAGGAGAGGACGGCATTCCCAGAGCAGCTCCCCGTCTCGCAGAAAGAGGTCCCCCCCAAGGACACGACGGTCCCGGTCTCCGGTCAGGAGAGGTAGGCGGACTCGTTCCCGCTCCGTCGTGATCCTGAAGAGGAACAGGAAAGGTTCAAGGTCCAAATCCCCACGGGGCAAGGACAACAAGTCCCGCTCCCGGAGCCGCAGGATATCCAGGTCACCAGTTAAGAAAATATGTTCTAGATCACCGAAGCGGAGCAGGACAAAGTCCAGATCCCCAGGACGCAGTAAACCATCAACATCACGATCACTATCGCCGCGTAACCAGTCCAAGTCTCATACTCCTAAATCCAAATCCCAGAAAATAAACAAGCGTTCAATGTCAAAATCACCCACCAGCGACAAATCCAAGTCTGTCTCAAGCGACAGGCAATCTGAGAGCGTATCCCCAGAACGCTCAAGATCCAGGTCTACTGCCAAGGACCTAAAGTCTCCAAAAATGGCTGACAAGCATACTGCAGACACGACTGTGAATAATGAAGCGTCTACTAAGCCTGTTGGGGAAGCTGTAGCTGCAGCAGAGCCCTGGAAGCCCCTCGCTTTGGCTGCTGCCTCCAGATCTACCACACAGGGCAAGCCAATGGCTGGGCATGCTGAAGAGAGCACCTCTGAGATTCCATCTGAAGACCATGACTCTGCAGAAGAAGAGCCAAAGGTGGCAAGAAGCCCAACAAGCTCCTCTGAAGAAGAACCGGATGAGCATGCTACGTCCAGGTCTGTTTCACCAGAGACTGTTCCTGCTGATCGCCGCTCCAGGTCCTCACCTTCTAAATCTCCCATTAAGAAGACATTTTCAAAACAACGGCAGTCCTCAACTTCAGCGTCTCCTAGTAGGAAGTCCCGATCACCTGCTGGTAGGAAGATGTCCACCTCTCCCTCATGGAGGTGCTCCCGGTCCAAGTCCATCTCTCCCTCTCAGTCCAAGTCTGCCTCCAGAAGGAGACGTTCCAAGTCCCCAGCCAGGAAAAGGAAGTCTGTCTCCCCGCCTACCAGACGGAAGAAGAGGTCTAAGTCCAGAAGTCCGGCCCGGCGCAGGAGATCACGGTCTAAGTCACCGGTACGTCGCAGGAAGTCACGTTCCAAGTCCAGAGTCAGGACCAAACGCTCTAAGTCCCGCTCCCCAGCCAGAAGGAAGAGGTCCAAGTCTGCAGACAGGAGCAAACGCTCCAAGTCTCGTTCTCCAGGCCGGAGGAGAAGGTCCCGCTCCGGGTCGCGGCGGCGTCGGCCCGTCATGCGGAATCGCTCGTTTGACCGACGCGACCGATGGAAACGGGAACCAAGCCACTCTCCAATCCTCATCCTCCGCAAGCGCCGTTCCACATCTCGAGGCCGCCGCAGTGCCAGCAAGACCCCTCCTCGTCTCACTGAGCTGGGTAAGACTACACCAATATATAATCAGGGTTGGGCGGATTAACCTCATAGTCCGCCCCATCCCGCATGCGGTATCGTTACTACAGCCTCAAGCTCATTACCATAATGCAACGTTAGCGATTTCTAAAAATCGTATAAATGAAATGAAATAAATATGCCTGCTCTCAAGCTTATCCTTTTCTTAACAATCCTGTCGTCTCAGATTTTCAAAATATGCTTTAGAACCAGAGAAAATCAATAATTTGTGTAAGAGTGGTGATAGCTAGCTTAGCATTTAGCGTTAGCATTTAGCACGCAACATATTCACAAAAAACCAGCAAAGGAATCAAATAAAATAATTTACCTTTGAAGAACATCAGATGTTTCAATGAGGAGACTCTCAGTTACCCTTCAGTTACCCTCCAGTTTTTCCTGAAAGATTCTTGTGTAGGACACATCGTTCCGTTTTGTTACTATGCATTTGGCTACCGAAACTAACCGAAAATTCAGTCACCTACACGTCGAACTTTTTTCCGAATTAACTCCATAATATCGACTGAAACATGGAAAACGTTGTTTGAATCAATCCTCAAGGTGTTTTGTCATATATCTCTTCATTGAAATGGCAGTCCTAGAAGCCTTCTTTGTTCTCTGATTCGGATGGAAAAATACTGGTAGCTGACTTTTGCGCACCAATTTCCACGCAGACACCGTGCGGGACACTTGGCAATTGTAGTCTCTTATGGTCAATCTTCCAAAGATATGCCTACAAATACGTCACAATGCTGCAGACACCTTGGGGAAACGATAGAAAGTGTCCGTTCATTCCTGTCGCATTCACAGCCATATAAGGCGATCATGGAAAACGTAGCTTCAGAAATCCTGTTCATTTCCTGGTCGCTCAAACATCTTGGTTTTGCCTGAAGCTTTTGTTATAAGGCACTCACAGTGAAAATCTTTGCAGTTCTGGAAACGTAAGAGTGTCTTCTTTCCAAAACTATCAATTCCAAGCATAGTCGAGCATCTTTTCGTGACAAAATATTGCGCTTAAAACGGGCACGTCTTTTTATCCAAAAATGAAATAATGCCCCTATAGGACTAACAGGTTAATTGAAACTTGTAATCAGTTAGTGATTAGTTGCATGAAAAATAAAGTAATCGGTAAGGTAATCCTTTGATTACTCAAAATAGTAACAATCGATTTACATTGATTACTTTTGGTTTACTTTAACTTCTAACACTTAGGGCCCTATAAAATAGTTTTTATTTTTTTGTCCGATTTTGTTTCAGGATTTTCCAAAATTCAGTATTCTTCCTTTTGTTTTTCTCAGGTTCGTTTTGTAAAAAATATATAATTATCGAAATTGTATGTTCTAAGTTCACAACAATGCTTAAACCACATCAGGAGACTAGATTTTTATTTATTTATTAATATATATAATTTTAAAAAATTGTGGGTGTAGAAGCACTTTAATGCAAGTGCGCCAGCCAGAGACCATTGTTTGGTTAGCAGTGTTTCTGTAGAGCTCATGTGATTGTTGAGCTAAATAAATGGTAACTCGGTTTATGCAAATAATCATATCATTCTGCTAGGTAGGTATTGGCTACTTTGTTGTTAACATTTAATTGAGAAGGTTTTTGGGAACGGCTTTTAATTTACCAGTAGACTCTCATTAGCATTATCGCTAACGGCTACACAGTGTAGACAACACATGCGAGCACAACACACACAGACAGGCATTCCTGTGCCGTTTCAGACGGTTTCAGGATAATCATTTGTTGTTGGGCAAATAAATTAATTTTCTAATAAGTTCAATACATATTTTATATTGTTGAATTCCATTTTAATGTCTGGATACCGTCCGCGTTTACCGCAACACAGCTTAAATAGGGCCCCAAACACCCAGACATATTTTAAAACTTTACATTTTTATAAAATCTAATCTAGCATTTTTTTCATTTAGTAACATGATTATTTCCAAATTGGAACTAGTGTGGGAGCATAGCTTAAAAAACCTGTAATTCACATGTTCTATTTTATGTGCAAGAGCATAATCACAGTACTCCGTGTAAAACGTTTGTTTCAATCGTCTTATAAAGTATTGCCTAAATCAGTGATGGTCATGGATGTGTGGTTTGACAACTAGGAAATTATTATTTTATATCAAAGTAGGGTTCCAGATTCTATATTTTTTTAAACATTATTATTATTTTTTTGTCTAAATCTTTTGGGGCAGTAATATCACATGCCTGGTTATTCTTTTAAAGTGTTTTCCTCACCATCTTAAATAAGCATGCCCCGTTCAAATAATGCAGAACTAAGAACAGATATAGGCCTTGGTTCACCCCAGACTTGACTGCCCTTGACCAGCACAAAAACATCCTGTGGCGTTCTGCATTAGCATTGAATAGCCCCTGCGATATGCAACTTTTCAGGGAAGTCAGGAACCAGGAGCCAGTTAGGAAAGCTAAGGCTGGCTTTTTCAAACAGAAATTTTCATCCTGTAGCACTAATTCCAAAAATGTTTGACACTGTAAAGTCCATGGAGAGTAAGAGCACCTCCTCCCAACTGTCCACTGCACTGAGGCTAGGAAACACTGTCACCACCGATAAATCTACGATAATCGATAATTTCAATAAGCATTTTTCTACGGCTGGCCATGCTTTCCACCTGGCTACCACCACCCCGGCCAACAGCTTTGCACCGCCTGCAGCAATTTGCCCAAGCCCCCCCTGCTTCTCCTTAACCCAAATCCAGACAGCTGATGTTCTGAAAGAGCTGCAAAATCTGGATCCCTAAATATGAGCTTGGCGAGACAATCTGGACCCTCTCTTTCTAAAATGATCTGACAAAATTTGTTTCAACCCCTATTATTAGTATGTTCACCCTCTTTCGTATCGTCTGAGATCCCCAAAGACTGGAAAGGTGCCGCGGTCATCCCCCTCTTCATAGGGGGAGACTCTCTAGACCCAAACGGTTATAGACCTACATCCATCCTGCCCTGCCTTTCTAAAATCTTCGAAAGCCAAGTTAACAGATCACCGACCATTTTGAATCCCACCGTACATTCTCCGCTATGCAATCTGGTTCCGAGCTGGTCATGGGTGTACCTCAGCCACGCTCAAGGTCCAAATAGATATCATAACCGCCATCGATGAAAGACCGTCTGTGCTGGCGTCTTCATCGACCTGGCCAAGGCTTTCGACTCGGTCAATCACTACATTCTTATCGGCTGAGTCAATATCCCTGGTTTCTCAAATGACCGCCTTGCCTGTTTCACCAACTACCTCTCAGACCGTTCAGTGTTTCAAATCGGAGGGCTTGTTGTTCCGACCTCTGGCAGTCTCTATGGGGGTGCTACAGGGTTCTATTCTCAGGCTGACTTTTTTCTCTGTATATATCAATGTCGCTCTTGCTGCTGGTGATCCACCTCTACGCAGACGACAACATTCTGTATACATTTGGCTCTTCAATGCCACACAGCACTCCTTCCGTGGCCTCCAACTGCATTTAAATGCTAGTAAAACTAAATGCATACTCTTCAACCGACTGCGTCCCGCACCTGCCCGTCTAGCGTCACTACTCTGGACGGTTCCGACTTAGAGTATGTGGACATCTACAAATACCTAGGTGTCTGGTTAGACTGTGAACTTTCCTTCCAGACTCACATTAAGCATCTCCAATTCAAAATTAGGTTGAGAATCGGCTTCATATTTCTCAACAAAGCCTCCTTCACTCATGCTGCCAAACATACCTTTGTAAAACTGACTATCCTAGCGACGTCATTTACAAAATAGCCTCCAACACTCTACTCAGCAAATTGGGTGGAGTCTCACAGTGCCATCCGTTTTGCCACCAAAGCCCAATATACTACCCACCACTGCGACCCGTATGCTCTCTTTGGCTGGCCCTCGCTACATATTTGTTGCCAAACCCACTGGCTCCAGGTCATCTATAAGTCTTTGCTAGGTAAAACCCTGCCTTATCTCAGCTCACTGGTCACCATAGCAACACCCACCTGTAGCACATGCTCCAGCAGGTATATTTCACTGGTCATCCTCAAAGCCAACACTGTACCTGTACACAACCCATCTGTAAATAGCCCACCCAACTACCTCATTCCCATATTGTTATTTATCTTGCTCTTTTGCACCCCAGTATCTCTACTTGCACATCATCATCTGCACATCTGTCACGCCAGTGTTAATGCTAAATTGTAATTATTTTGCCTCTATGGCCTATTTATTGCCTTACCATCGTAATCTTCTACATTTGCACACACTGTTTGCAGATTTTTCTATTGTGTTATTGACTACGTTTGTTTGTGTTACTCTGTGTTGTTTTTGTCGCACTGCTTTGCTTTATATTGGCCAGGTCGCAGTTGTATATGAGAACTTGTTCTCAACTGGCCTACCTGGTTAAATAAAGGTCAAATAAAATAATATGCAGTGCCTTAAGAAATGTACACTTCTTGACTGTTTCCATTTTGTTGTTATAGCCTAAATTTAAAATGGATTCCATTTAGATTTTTAGTCACTGCCCTACACACAAATACCACCTAATGTCAAAGTGGAATTGTGTTTTTAGAATTTTTTACTTAAACAAATCAAAATCAAATCATATTTATTTATATAGCCCTTCGTACATCAGCTGATATCTCAAAGTGCTGTACAGAAACCCAGCCTAAAACCCCAAACAGCAAGCAAGGCAGGTGTAGAAGCACGGTGGCTAGGAAAAACTCCCTAGAAAGGCCAAAACCTAGAGAGGAACCAGGCTATGTGGGGTGGCCAGTCCTCTTCTGGCTGTGCCGGGTGGAGATTATAACAGAACATGGCCAAGATGTTCAAATGTTCAAAAATGACCAGCATGGTCGTATAATAATAAGGCAGAACAGTTGAAACTGGAGCAGCAAGGAGTCATCATGGAGTCCCAAACCCGGTCAAATAATACAAGCTGAAATGTCTTGAGTCAATAAGTATTCAACCTAAATACGTTCAGAAGGAAAAATGTTGTTCTCTAGTTGCATGGACTCCCTCTGTATGCAATAGGGTGTAACATGATTTTTGATTGACTACCTCATATTTTATCACACTCATACAATTATCTGTAAGGTCCCTGAGTTGAGCAGTAAATTTCAAACAAAGATTCAACCACAAAGACCACAGAGGTTTTCCAATGCTTTACAAAGATGTTCATATGGGTTAAATGGACTTTTTTACAACCCAGGTGTGCAAAACTCTTAGACTTACCCGGAAAGACTCACAGCTTTAATCTATGCCAAAGGTGATTCTAAAATGTATACAGGGGGTTGAATACTTACCTAATAAAGAAATATTAGTGTTTTATTTGTCATACATTTTAGTATTTTATTTAATTTTTTACAAATGTTCACATTTTCTGTGTATTTTGTGTAGATTGTTGACAAAAATTGACAATGAAATCAATTTTAATCGTACTTTGTAACACAACAAAATGTGGAGAAAGTTGAGTTGTATATCCTTTCTGAAGGCACTATATAACAGTACATTTTATGTATAGGTTTATGCACCCACCTTGAATGTGCTAGAGCAAAAACCAAAACGTGCCCCCGGGGGGGCTCCAGGACCGGGTTTGGGAAACGGGTCCAGATGAGTGTGATTGACCAGTGGGCCAGTTGTAGATGTTTTGGAAGCCTTATCTATTAATTCAATCACAAAATAAGCTGTCCACCCTTGATGGTCGATCAGTAGAAACTCTGAGAGCATGTGAGAAGTCTTGATGGTGTGCTAAATGACAGCGGCGAGTTTTAATCTAATTTTCCTCTTGATATTAGAACATAATCCCAAAAGTAATCAGCCGTATATGCTTTTCAAAATTAATCAGAGTTGCTCAATTACTTCATTTGATCAGATTACGTAATCCCAGTTACATGTAATTCATTACTACCCAACCCTGGGCATATTATCCAATGTACTGTTATTGTTTAGTACCCTCAGTTTAATGGTGGCTGTTCTAGAAACCTTTACAACAGATTAGGTAGTCTGAAATTCCTCTGTTGACAGATGTCTGTTCCCTCCTCTCTTTCCTCTCCCCTTTCTCTATTCCCAGACAAAGACCAGCTCCTGGAGATAGCGAAGGCCAATGCAGCAGCCATGTGTGCTAAAGCAGGTGTGCCCATCCCAGAGAGTCTGAGACCCAAGGCCATCCTCCAGCTGCCCCTGCCCAACCCAGCCCCAACTCCCCTGAATCTGCCTCTTCCCCTGCCGTTGCCTCTCAACATGCCCGGCATGGGCATGCCCAATATGCCCAACATGAACATGCACATGCCCAACATGCACATGCCCAACATGCACATGCCCAACATGCACATGCCCAACATGCACATGTCCAACATGCCCAACATGAACATGCCCAACATGAACATGCCCAACATGAACATGCCCAACATGAATATGAGTATGCCCAATATGAATATGCCTAATATGGGCAATATGTCCAATATGGCCATGAGTGCTGCCATGGCCAGTATGACAGCTGCCACCATGACTGCAGCCCTCACCAACATGGCCCAGATGTCAAACATGCCCCAGATGGCCCCCCTCCCCACTATCACCAACAAGCCCCAGATGGCCCCCCTCCCCACCATCACCAACAAGCCCCCTCCTAGCCAGGTTCCCCAAACAACCCTTCCCCCTCTTAACCTGGACCACATAGAGGAAGTGAAGAGGAAGGTGACTCAGCAGGCCAACATATACAGCATCAAGGAGCTCACTGAGGTAAGACTTATAAGAGGCTTCACTTGCAATGTATGTTTTAACAAAGATCTACTTAATGCATTGTCTATGTAGACTCCCCATATGGATTACAGCAAGCATTAAACTTTAGTTCAGACTCCTAGTCTTTGGTTTATGTAGTTGGGTATTTGAGGTTAGAAACAGAAGACTAGACTGTTTTTTGGGGTTCTATTGTACTACTGACTGTTCACGTCACAATGTTTTGTTTTTAAAATCAATCTGTGTATATGTGTTTAGAAATGTAAGATGATAGCGGCGAGTAAAGAGGAGATGGCCATAGCGAAGCCACACGTGTCTGATGACGAAGATGAGGACAGGAAGCCACGCGGCAAGAGCTTCCTCAGTGTAAGAACTCCCATCCTTCATCCTAACATTCATCCAACATTCACACATATTAGATGCATAATGAGCAGAGTGATGACATTTTAACTTAGACTTTTCTCTTTATTCCGCAGTAACTTTTATTTGGGGCGGATCACATGAGGCGAAAGGCTCCCCATGGAAACATCACCGGGCGGACAGGAGTGCGGGTTGTTGTGGTTACAGAGAAGGAACAGTGTCAGATACTGCCAGCCCCTTTTCCCTGGACAATCATTCCCTCCCCCAGCCCCTCCCATCATGCTCTAGTTGTCTGGGTTTCCACATGCTTCCAAAGCCACGGTTGGATTCCAAAGCTACAAAGTAAAAATTGGCTACAAAAATGAGCTTTTTGGTCTTCATTTAGGATTAGGCATAAAGTTAGGAGTATGTTTCAAATCAAATTTGAAGAAGAAATTGTACAAATGCGTGGGGTTTAGCCATAATTATGACTTCGTGGCTATGGAAGCTAGTGACGACCCATTGGACAGATTGGAGTGTACAGTGTGGTTACTCCTAGCTTCTGCACATTGGTCAGACCGCTGTCTGGACAATGACTGAAGATAAATGAAAGAAGGAACACACTTTCAAATTTTGTCGACTCTTTCTAATGTTAAACTTTTTGTGTTTAGTTTTTGTGTTCAGTGATTAAATTACCAGCTCACGGTTCCTTTAGTGACATTTTAACCTGTGAGTGAACTGCTAGGACTGCCCTCGGTGCGCGCACCCACAGATGTCAGTAATATGATGGTCAGCTGTTTTTGTAGTGATGGGCAGACTGACCAGGTGTCTCCATTGAGAAGACAAACTGATCAGGGCTTTGGAGGATCCACTCTTAATGTTTTGTCACTTCTAGTATTTCTCTATGGTGTTTTTCTGTTAAATACCTGATGTAATCTTTAGCTATTTTAATGACTTAAAATACATTTTAGGATTTCCTTGGTCAGTAGGGTATTATTTGGCTGGCTTTGTACATAATGTATTGATGATTATTAAAGGAAACCAGAAAATTACCTTTCTTGTGTTCTTTATGTAGGAGCTATTAAGGTCAGAAGTACTGATGTATATTATTTCATTCTAATCGGAGATTGGTTCAGACCTGGGACACCAGGTGAGACTTCTCTCTAACCTCTTACAGATATATGACTAACTATGAGCCATGTGACTTAAGTTTTTAAGCCCCCTCCCATTCATTCCACATGGACAGAACCCTATTGACCTCAGCCAGAGTTCTACTGGGTCCTGAGGCACTGGAGCTCCTGCCTGGCACTTTGCTGGGTCATAAAGATCCCACTGTTGATTATTACTTACACTTATTTGGGCTTTTCAGACTGCACGTTCAGAGCTGTGCCTGCTATGATCATGTTGTTTGGACCATGGTGGCCCAAAGGCTCATCGAAGCTCTTTAGCATCGGAAATCAATGATGGGAGATCGATGGTGGAATGTTTTTGACAGCCGGACCATAGTGCTAGGAAAAGGGGTCATGCAATCGTTAGTCTGTCTGGTGAGTTCTGGTGTAGAGATCAGAGCTGAACTGGTTTCAGTTGAAAAGTTGGAGGGGAGAAAATGCCAGACTTTTCTGAGGAAGGGCTGGACCACTACCTACTGAATCAAGTGAGGCTCATACGCTGCTACGTAGTGTGTGGGTGTTGTGGTTATCCTGTGTGTTGATTATCGTGTATGTGTGTAATTGTGGTTGTGTGTGAGGTGGACCTGCGGCACCGTACAGTCAGCAGGCGTGTTGAGGAGGTTCTGACGGTGCTCAGAGATCTGACCACTGAGGTCAGCAAGAAAGACGGACGCTTCCAGTCCATCGCCCACGCTGGAGTCAACAACGAGAACATCAAGGTAACACAACTTTAATGTCTTACACAGATGGGCATTCAGTATATCTCAATCTACAGAATTATGGGATCCCATCTGTGTGTGTGTGTGTGTGTGTGTACAGGACCAGCCTGCCATGGTGTCTAAATGGGCAGCCCTCCTGAGAGGCAGATGTTCCTTCAACCCAGCCATCCAGGTAAGGCCCACTGTGCTCTGTGTATTAATATTCTGTGTGTGTCTGTGAGGGATCTAATGATTGTGTGTGTAGGTCCTGACTTCCAGCCTGGTTTTGGTCAGTGTTCCGGTGAGGGGGTTGATTGGATATCATCAGCATGTGGCTCGTCAGTGGAGGTACTATTCTCTGACTGGCTCCATTCTCCCCACTCCTGTCCGCGAGCCAGAGAAACTCCACCAATGGCTGGAGCTGGAGAGCTTCACAAGCCCCGCCCAGGACTGGCAGGTGGGATATCATAGAGCAGTGAAAATAGTTAGCCAGTTAAATGTCCTAAATATTCTTAAATAACACTATTTGGTGTGTATGTCTTTTACAGCAGTGGTCATTAGTCGATCTTCAAACATTTCTGTCGCCAACGACAAAAACTTGCACTCCTATTTATATACAACTATTTATTGCGCAATTGGCAGTAGGTGCACTTGATTCAGAAGCCCTGCGTACTGGGTAGGCAAAGTGTTCCCATTTTCAACCATTTAATTTGTCAAACTCCGCCTACCTGAATGACCAGGAGAGCTGTGGCTAAATCAAGTACTCCTACTGCGCCGGCCAATCGAATAGATCAAATCACAGTGCTGACCGCTTCCCCCTACCCCACAGCAAAGTTTGATACTGGCCTATGTGAGATTTGGTAACTTTTAAAAACCATGACCAGAGAGACTGTCGAAGAATACATCAAAGAGCTGCTGTTTGAGTGAGTTAATGTTTTAAGTTTTTATTCAGCACGGTCAACATTGTTTTTATTCAACACTTACAAAACATCAAATCTGCTTCCCTCGACTTCCACTCACACTGCAGCTGCAATGAATGAGTAGCCAAGTGTATCGATAGGCCTGCATTTTTATTATTAGCAGCTCATCCTGTCTATTTTAATATTGAGGATAGTTTTTTTTCTGGTCATATAAACAACATTTGTACATAAGCAGTGCGACTCGAGTTTCCCCATCAGGTGAAAGACTGTTCCAGGCCTCCCGGGTGGCGCAGTGGTTAAGGGTGCTGTACTGCAGCGCCAGCTGTGCCATCAGAGTCCCTGGGTTCGCGCCCAGGCTCTGTCGTAACCGGCCGCGACCGGGAGGTCTGTGGGGCGACGCACAATTGGCCTAGCGTCGTCCGGGTTAGGGAGGGCTTGGTCGGTAGGGGTGTCCTTGTCTCATCGCGCACCAGCGACTCCTGTGGCGGGCCGGGCGCTAACCAAGGTTGCCAGGTACACAGTGTTTCCTCTGACACATTGGTGCGGCAGGCTTCCGGATTGGATGTGCGCTGTGTTAAGAAGCAGTACGGCTGGTTGAGTTGTGTATCGGAGGACGCATGACTTTCAACCTTCGTCTCTCCCGAGCCCGGGAGTTGTAGCGATCAGACAAGATAGTAGCTACTTGGATACCACGAAATTGGGGGAAAAAAAGAAAAAAGACTGTGTTCCCCTCTCTGATCAGTCTCACTGGAGGAAAAGAGAGAGCAGGGACCTTAAGAGGCAGACCCTGCTCTCTCCCTCCCTCTGCACTGACCATCAGACGCAGGTATCATCAGTCCAATCAAATATAGAAGCTAATTATTAACATATATGCTCAGTAGTTCCTCGCAAGTTCTACACCAACTGATCGATTTTGTTATCAAAGGTTGCATTTTGAAACATAGTATGGTCTGAGAAGAAAACAATTGTCAGGCCAAGCATATAGCCAACATGCTGTGCTGTATTAGGCCTACTGCACAAACTTCATTCTTACAAAACTGTTTTTATTAGGGTAATGTTGTATAGGCTTGTTTAAAGTCATGTTTTTGACTGCGAACGTGATCTTCACTCCAAAGGTTGGTGACCACTGTTTTACAGGATGCCAAAGTGTGTGTTGAGGGAGACATTGTACCGGCCAAGGTGGTCAGTCTCTTCAGAGAACAACTAGAGACCGCCATACTGACCTGCAGCTTCAGTGGTGAGTGTGTGGCAGGGCAGGACAGGCCGTGGATTTGACTGATCAGATTTCCCACACACTGGAAAAACTTTCTGTCACATTGAATACCTCTACAAGCAACCTACACACACCCACACACTGGCCACAGTGTTGATAGGTGTTGGGCCAGAGTAAAATCTATAAACTGACCGGGCCAAAGGCTTCCCTCGTAGCAAAGGTGCAATCACGCACACATTCTAATCTGATCGTGTGTGTGTGTGTGTGTGTGTGTGTGTGTGTGTGTGTGTGTGAGCGAACGCAGGTAAGGTCAGCATCTTGGAGTCTGTGGGTTCGGTAGTGCGTGTTGCCATAGAGACGGTGGAGGGTGTGATGGAGGCAGAACTTGTTCCCACTGTGGAGCTGATCAACTATTGGCCGAAGAAGGCCCGCTGGCCCCGCCTTCTGCAGCGCTGGCCAACCACAGAGAGAGCTCGCTGCATCAAGGTCTCAGCTGGGAAACATGCTTTCTAACCCTTATAACCTTCTACACCCTAACTTACTTACTCTCTATCTCTCCCTCTCTCCAGTCGTTTGGGTTTAACCTCATGGCAACGTCTAATTACCACTGGCTGTTGTCGTTCTCACGGGCGGAGCAGGCATTGCTAGTGGCCGTTGATGAGGACGGTGGTTGCCGTAGGAAGTGTTACCGTGTTGTCAGACAGCTGAAGGAGGACACCTGGTGTCCCGGCACCAAGCCTGTCATCACAGCCTTCCACCTGCAGGTACCCAATCACAACGCAATGTCCCTGCCCAATGACTGCCCCCTTATCATACATCCTCAGTTAACCAATCAACTCTCACCCTTTCAGATGTTCAAGGTTATATTATATATTTCTGGTGTACATAGTCATCTCTTTCTGCGTTTATCCTTCTCGCTCTCTGCAGACTCTCTTGTTCTGGTGCTGTGAGAAGTTTCCATGTGGGCGTGACTGGCGCTGTGTAAAGGAGTGTGTGCTGCGTGTAGCCAGGAAGCTGTTGAAGTGTGTGAGCCAGCGCTACCTGAGACACTACTTTGTCCGCTCCTACAACCTGCTGAAATATAGTAACACCACAGAGTTAGACCACACAGCCCAGAAGATCAATGACTTTATAGCCAACCCCAGCCTCTATGTCCACTAAACACTGATTATTAACACCAATTCTAGCATGATGTTTTTATTGCTACTATTCTTGTCTATCCTAATGTTGCAAACATAAAATGAATACAAGGTTGTGTTCAGTAGGGCACAGCCTACCAAAACATTTGTAGCAGTAGTTTTTTACTTAGTCAAATTCCTGTACATGCAAATGTCTTTGGTGAATAAAGATGATTCTGATTCACAGCATAGCAAAACATTTTACATCAGGTAATGAACATCCTTATTGAACAAGTCAAATGTTTTTTTTATTCTGTACCTAAATAAAGTAGTTTTCTTATATTGCATGCATTGTTGCTTCTGTTGAAATTGTGGTTTCCAAAAAAAACAAGAGTTAGAACTGCCTCTACGTTTATGATCCAGCAGAGGGCAGCATAGCTCCACTACCTGTTTGTGTGTCCTGCAGATGAGACGAGGGTTACTAAAAAGACCACAGGAGAGAGTTAGTCCTCACATTGCTTCACAGGTAGGGTTGCAAACTGAGGTTTATTACTGTAAACGTTTTACATTTACCAGTAAACTACCAGAATTTTGGTCACTTAATGTTTTTTGGGGGGGGGTTATCACGTGACATCTAGTGGCCTTTTTTGGTTACTTCAGATTATTACAGGTGTCTAATTATTGCTGGCCCCCTGTGTGGACAATATGGGCACAGATATAAAAAATGAATACTATATGAATAGTTTTAAATAACTTTGCCATAGATTAACTGTTAATTAACAAAATTACTAAATTCTGGTAATTTACCGGTAGCGTTGCAGCCCTACTCCCAGAAGACACCTGACGCAGGCTTTATATTGGAAGACATACAGTATCTGACTGAATGGCAAGGGCGGCATGGTCCTCCTAGGCACCCGTTTTATGGATTTGATTAACTTGCCCTCATGCACTGAACTTTATTGGGCTGATGTATACATACCCAGTTTGTTTTGTTTTCCTGAGAGGATGGATACAACATCTGAAGGAAAATAAATGTCTGTAGCCGCCAGTTGATGTGATGAATGACTAGAGGTCTTCATTGGTCCAATAACTGAATAACCGGGACTCGAGCGGGTCCTGTTTGATTGTCATCGGTTTTCGGGTCTATGTAACTACAGCTGATAGACCCGAATGGACCCGGCCACGGCTCTGAATAGCCTACAGAATATTTATTTTACGCTCATAAGGAATTTATTGACCTTTAGAAAGCTTAGCCAACATATTTTGTATTTTATTAGGATCCCCATTAGCTATTGCAAAAGCAGCAGCTACTCTTCTTGGGGTCCACATGAAACATTACATAGTACAGAACATTAATAGACATGAACGGCTCAGTTTAAAAGGCACACTTAGCCTACATATCAATACATACACACAAACTAACTAGGTCAAATACAGGGGAGGCGTTGTGTCGTTGCTTTATCTGTTTTTTGAAACCTGTGGAAACAAATGCTGTTCATTTGAGCAATATGAGATGGAACAGTGTTCCATGCAATAATAGCCCTATATAATACTGTACGCTTTCTTGAAGTTGTTCTGGATTTGGGGACTGTGGAAAGACCCCTGATGGCATGTCTGGTGGGGTAAGTGTGTGTGTGAGAGCTGTGTGTGTATGTTGACTATGCAAACAATTTGGAGTTTTCAACACAATATTTAATAAAAAGAAGTGATGTAGTCAGTCTCTCCAACTCTTAGCAGAGAGAGATCGGCATGCATAGTATTTATATCAGCCCTCTGATGACAAAGAGTAAGACATGCTGCTCTGTTCTGGGCCAGCTGCAGCTTAACTAGGTCTTTCCTTACAGCACTGGACCACACGACTGGACAATAATCAACATAAGACAAAACTAGAGCCTGCAGGACTTGATTTTTGGAGTGTGGTGTCAAAAAAGCAGAGCATCTCTTTATTACGGACAGACCTCTCCCCATCTTCACCATGACAGTTTACAATCTAAGGTAACGCCAAGTAATTTAGTCTCCTCAACTTGTTTAACAGCCACACCATTCATTACCAGACTCAGCTGAGGTATTTGTATTTATTATGGATCCCCATTAGCTTCCGGGGGCATGACAAAATTAAGGCAGTTATACGATTTTAAAAACATTACAATACATTCATTACAGAATTCTCAACACACTGTGTGCTCTCAGGCCCATACTCTACTACCATAAAATCCATGTGTACAGTTGAAGTTTGCATACACCTTAACCAAATACATTCCTGACATTTAATCCTAGTAAAGATTCCCTGTTTTAGGTCAGTTAGGATCACCACTTTATTTTAAGAAGGTGAAATGTCAGAATAATAGTAGAGATAATAATTTATTTCAGCTTTTATTTCTTTTATCACATTCCCAGTGGGTCAGAAGTTTACATACACTCAATTATTATTTTGTAGCATTGCCTTTAAATTGTTTAACTTGGGTCAATGTTTCAGGTAGCCTACCACAAGCTTCCCACAATAAGTTGGGTAAATTTTGGCCCATTCCTCCTGACAGAGCTGGTGTAACTGAGTCAGGTTTGTAGGCCTCCTTGTTCGCACACACTTTTTCAGTTCTGCCCTCAAAATGTTCTATAGGATTGGGCTTTGTGATGGCCACTCCAATACCTTGACTTTGTTGTCCTTAAGCCAATTTGCCACAACTTTGGAAGTGTGCTTGGGGTCATTGTCCATTTGGAAGACCCATTTGTGACCAAGCTTTAACTTCCTGACTGATGTCTTGAGATGTTGCTTCAACATATCCACATAATGTTTCTCTGATGCCATTTATTTTGTGAAGTGCACCAGTCCCTTCTGCAGTAAAGGACCCCCATAGGATGATGCTGCCATCCCCCGTGCTTCACGGTTGGGATGGTGTTCTTCAGCTTGCAATCTGCCCCCTTTTTCCTCCAAACATTACAATGGTCACTATGGCCAAATAGTTCTATTTTAGTTTTTTATCAGACCAGAAGACATTTCTCCAAAAAGTACGATCTTTGTCCCATGTGCAGTTGCAAACCGTACTCTGGCTTTTTTATGGTGATTTTGAAGCAGTGGCTTCTTCCTTGCTGAGCGGCCTTTCAGGTTATGTCGATATAGGACTCATTTTACTGTGGATATGGATACTTTTGTACCAGTTTCCTCCAGCATCTTCACAAGGTCCTTTTCAGTTGTTCTGGGATGGATTTGCACTTTTCGCACCAAAGTACGTTCATCTCTAGGAGACAGAATGCGTCTCCTTCCTGAGCGGTATGATGGCTGCATGGTCCCATGGTGTTTATTCTTGCATACTATTGTTTTTACAGATGGACATGGTACCTTCAAGCATTTGGAAAGGATGAACCAGACTTGTGGAGGTCTACAATTGTTTTTCTGAGGTCTTGGCTTATTTCTTTTGATTTTCCCATGATGTCAAGCAAAGAGGCACTGAGTTTGAAGGTAAGGCCTTGAAATACATCCACAGGTACACCTCCAATTGACTCAAATGATGTCAATTAGCCTATCAGAAGCTTCTAAAGCCATCAAATCATTTTCTGGAATTTTCCAAGCTGTTTAAAGGCACAGTCAACTTAGTGTATGTAAACTTCTGACCCACTGGAATTGTGATACAGTGAATTCTCAGTGAAATAATCTGTAAACAATTGTTGGAAAAATGACTTGTGTCATGCACAAAGTAGGTGTCCTAACTGACTTGACAAAACTATAGTTGTTCACAAGAGATTTGTAGAGTGGTTGAAAAACAAGTTTTAATGACTCCAACCTCAGTGTATGTAAACTTCCGACTTCAACTGTACATGGGTATGTTATCATGTGTGTGTATGCATGTGTCTGTGCCTATGTTCGTGTTGCTTCACAGTCCCCACTGTTCCATAAGGTCTATTTTTAGTAGTCATGGCTCTATGTAGTACTGTACGCCTCCCATAGTCTATTCTGGATTTGGGGACTGTGAAGAGACCTCTGGTGGCATGTCTTGTGGGGTATGTATGGGTGTTTGAGCTGTGTGCTAGTCGTTTAAACAGACAGCTTGGTGCATTCAACACCTCTCAAAAATACAAGAAGTGATGAAGTCAATCTCTCCTCTACTTTGAGCCAGCAGAGATTGACATGCATATTATTGTTTGCTCTCTGTGTACATCCAAGGGCCAGCCATGCAGTCCTGTTCTGAGCCAATTGCAATTTTCCTAAGTCCCTCTTTGTGGCATCTGACCACATGACTGAACAGTAGTCCAAGTGCAACAAAACTAGAGCCTGTAGGACCTGCCTTATTGATAGTGCTGTTAAGAATGTAGAGCAGCGCTTTATTATGGACAGACTTCTCCCCATTTTAGCTACTGTTGTATCAATATGTTTTGACCATGACAGTTTACAATCCAGGGTTACTCCAAGCAGTTTAGTCACCTCAACTTGCTAAATTTCCATATTATTTATTACAATATTTAGTTGAGGTTTAGGGTGTAATGAATAATTTGTCCCAAATACAATGCTTTTAGTTTTTGAAATATTTAGGACTAACTTATTCCTTGCCACCCATTCTGAATCTAACTGAAGCTCTTTGTTAAGCGTTGCAGTCATTTCAGTTGCTGTAGTAGCTGACATGTATAGTGTTGAGTCATCCACATACATAGACACACCGGCTTTATTCAAAGCCAGTGGCGTGCCGTTAGTAAAGATTGAAAAAAGTAAAGGGCCTAGACAGCTGTCCTGGGGAATACCTGATTCTACCTGGATTATGTTGGAACGGCTTCCATTAAAGAACACCCTCTGTGTTCTGTTAGACAGGTAACTCTTTATCCACAATATAGCAGGGGGTGTAACAAAACAGCCGCCACAATCTTTTTATCATACATTTCTCTCAGCCAATCATCAGTCATTTGAGTAAGTTCTGTGCATGTTGCATGTCCTTCACTATAAGCATGCTGAAATGTCAACTTGTTTATTGTAAAATAGCATTGTATCTGATCAAACCCAATTTTTTTCCAAAACTTTACTAAGGGTTGGTAACAAGCTGATTGGTCGGCTATTTGAGCCAGTAAAGAGGGCTTTACTATTCTTAGGTAGCGGAATGACTTTTGCTTACCTCCAGGCCTGAGGTCACACACATTCTAGTAGGCTTAAATTGAAGATATGGCAGAAATGGCGCTATTATCCTCAGTAATTTTCCATCCAAGTTGTCAGACAACAATAATTTTTTCACCTCTTCCACACTCACTTTACGGAATTCAAAATTACTATTCTTGTCTTTCATAATTTGGTCAGATATACTTGGATGTGTAGTGTCAGTGTTTGTTGCTGGCACGTCATGCCTAAGTTTGCTAATCTTGCCAATGAAAAAATCATTAAAGTACTTGGCAATATCAGTCGGTTTTGTAATGAATGAGCCATCTGATTCAATGAATGATGTAGCTGAGTTTGCCTTTTTCCCCAGAATTTCATTGATGCTTTTTTTGTTGCTTTTTTACCCCTTTTTCTCCGTGGTATCCAATTGTTGTAGTAGCTACTATCTTGTCTCATCGCTACAACTCCCGTACGGCTCGGGAGAGACGAAGGTTAAAAGTCATGCGTCCTCCGATACACAACCCAACCAGCTGTACTGCTTCTTAACACAGCGCGCATCCAACCCGGAAGCCAGCCGCACCAATGTGTCAGAGGGTACACCGTGCACCTGGCAACCTTGGTTGGCACGCACTGCGCCCGGCCCGCCACAGGAGTCGCTGGTGCGCGATGAGACGAGGACATCCCTACCGACCAAGCCCTCCCTAACCCGGACAACGCTAGGCCAATTGTGCGTCGCCCCACGGACCTCCCGGTACGACAGAGCCTGGGCGCGAACCCAGGGACTCTGATGGCACAGCTGGCGCTGCAGTACAGCGCCCTAAACCACTGCGCCACCCGGGAGGCATCCAATGCTTTTTACTAGGAATATTTATGTCATATCTTTGTTTCATAGTGTAGTTTATTCATGTTTTCCTTCAGTTTAATCACATGATTTCTCAATTTGCAGTACGTTTGCCAGTCGGTTGTGCAGCCAGACTTATTTCCCATTCCTTTTGCCTCATACCTCTCAACCATACAATTTTTCAATTTCTCATCAGTCCACAGGGATTGAATAGTTTTTAAAGTAATTTTCTTAAAGGGTGCATGCTTATTAGTAACTGGGATAAGCAATTTCATAAATGTGTCAAGTTCAACATCTGTTCGCTCCTCATTACACACCAACACATTTTATTTACATCAACAACATAGGAATCACTACAAAACGTATTGTATGACCTCTTATACATTATCAAGCATTACACACGTTATCCAGATACTGACTGTTAGCACTTGGTGGTCTATAGCAGCTTCCCACAAGAATAGGCTTTAGATGATGCAGATTAACCTGTAGCCATATTACTTCAATAGTATTTAACATTTTTACAGGAATGTGGTTCTGAATATAAACAGCAACACCTCCACCACTGGCATTTCTATATTTTCTGTAAATGTTAAAACCTTGTATTGCTACCACTGTATCATCAAAGGTATTGTCTAAGTGAGTTTCAGACATATTCAGAATATGAATGTCATCTGTTACAAGCAAGTTATTAATTAAGCTACATATGTTAACGTGGGCTATTTTGAGCACTTTTCTTGGATGCTTGATTGTTTTCATTGCTTCACTCGGAAGCTTAGCAGAAGTAGATATTCTCATGTTATTTATGTTAGTGCAGGGTGAGCTGCACACAGGGAACTTCCTACTAGGACACACCGCCTCAGTGCTAACAGCATAAATCTGGTTCATAGACACATAATTGCTGCATAGAATAGATGTAGGATCAGCAGAGGCATTTAGGGCAGTTAGAGGGATATCAATTAGGTGACTTACATTGTGTCTACCACTGCCCCTGGTATAATGTACATTTGCTAAAGCATTATGATGACTTAGCGACACAATGGTATGGATTAACTGAGCTGGGGTCATTGATAAGTCAGGTCTAGAATTTAGGGAATGATTTGTACCAAATACAGTGCTCTTAGTTTTAGAGATGTTCAGAACCAGTTTCTTACTGGCCACCCATTCCAAAATAGACTGCAACTTGATTAGCTGTGGTTTCTGGTGTGAATATGGTTGAATCATCACCATACATGGACACACATGCTTTGTTTAATGCCAGTGGCAGGTCCTTGGTAAAAATAGAAAAGAGTAGAGGGCCTAGAAAGCTGCCCTGCGGTACACCATACTTACATTTGACATTACAGAAGCTTCCATTAAAGAAAACCCTTTGAGTTCTATGAGATAGATAGCTCTGAATCCACAATATGGCAGAGGTTGAAAAGCCACAACACATACGTTTTTTCAACAACACGTTATGGTCAATAATATCAAAGGTTGCAGTGACATCTAACAGTACAGCTCCCACAATCTTATTATCAATTTCTTTCAACCAATCATCAGTTATTTGTGTCAATGCAGTACATGTTGAGTGCCCTTCTCTATAAGCACGCTGAAAGTCTGTTAATTTGTTTACAGAGAAATAGCATTGTATTTGGTCAAACACAATTTTTTCCAACTTATTGCTAAGAGCTGGCAGCAAGCTAATGTCTGCTGTTAGAAACAGTAAAGGCCTCTTTTACCACTCTTGGGTAGCGGAATTACTTTAGCTTCCCTCCAGGCCTGAGGACAAAGACTTTCCTCTAGGCTCAGATTAAAGATATGACAGATAAGAGTAGCTATAGTCAGCTACCATCCTCAGTAGCTTTCTATTATCTAAGTTATCAATGCCAGGAG
This sequence comes from Oncorhynchus nerka, assembly GCF_034236695.1. Lineage (NCBI taxonomy): Eukaryota > Metazoa > Chordata > Actinopteri > Salmoniformes > Salmonidae > Oncorhynchus > Oncorhynchus nerka. Next base: position 31,956,400 of record NC_088396.1, on the reverse strand, counting down.
GTTTGTCATTATTGATCAATAACAAAAATAATCCACCTCTCTCACACTAACTTTATAAAATTCAAACTTGCAATGCTTTTCTTTCATTATTTGTTTTTTGTATGCATGAATATGATGTCTCACTGTTCATTGTTGGCATTTCCTGCCTTATTTTGCCCACTTTGCAAATTAAGTAATCATTAAAATAATTGGCAACATCAAATGGTTTTGTGATGAATAAGCCATCTGATTCAATGAAATATGGAGTTGAATTTGTCTTTCTGCCCATACTTTCATTTAAAGTACTCCAAAGTCTTTATATCAGTGATCTTGGCTTTATAATACAGTTTCTACTAATTTTTGTTGAGTTTAGACACATCATTTCTACATTTGCAGTAAGTCAGCCAGTCAGATGCGTAGCCAGACTTAGTCACTCCTTTTGTCCCATCTCTTTCAACCATACAGTTTTTCAACTCATCAATCCATGGAGCCTTAACAGTTCTAACAGTCCGTTTCTTAACAGGTGCATGTTTATCAATAATTGGAAGAAGCAATTTCATAAATGAATCAAGTGCAGCATCTGGATGCTCCTTATTAATCACATCAGACCAACAAATATTTTTAACATCATGAAGAAGGAGTGGACCAAAGCGCAGCGTGGTACGTGTTCATGGTATTTATTTAAACTGAACACTGAAACAAAAGAACAAAGTCGAACAAAACGAAACAGTTCTGTCTGGTGCAGACACAAAACAACTACCCAAAAAAACACAGGTGGGAAAAAGCTGCGTAAGTATGATTCTCAATCAGAGACAACGATAGACAGCTGCCTCTGATTGAGAACCACACCCGGCCAAACACAAAGAAATAGAAAACATAGAACTAAAGAAACGAGAATGCCCACCCTAGTCACACCCTGGCCTAACCAAACTAGAGAATAAAACCCTCTCTATGGCCAGGGCGTGACAGTACGGATACAGCTTTAGAACAAAGTTCTACAGTATTAGTAAAAATGTGAGCGATACATGTGGAAGATCTTGTTCCTGTAGTGTTTGTAAACACCCTGGTAAACTTATTAATAACCTGAACCAGATTACAGGCTCTGGTTACAGTGAGAAGCTTCCTTTTGAAGCAGATAGCTTGATGAAAACCAGTCAATATTCAGGTCCCCAAGAAAGTCTCTGTTTACATCACATACACTATCAAGCATTTCACACATATTATTTAAATACTGACTGTCAGCACTTGGTGGCCTATAGCAACACCCCAAAAGAAAAGGCTTTAGATGTGTCAAGTTAACCTACAACCACAACACTTCAATAACACTTGACATAAGATCTTCTGGATATGGCTCTGAATATATACAGCAACACGTCCCTCATAAGTATTTCTATCTTTTCTATGAATCTTATATCCTTGTATTGCTACTGCTGTATCATCAAATGAATTATCAGAGTCTCAGAAATGGCTAATATATGAATGTTATTTAATGTTTGCTCATTTTTTATTTCATGAACCTTATATCGAATGCTAGATATATTAATATGGGGTATTTTCAGCCCTTTCCTGTGTAGCTTATCAGAGATAGACATAATATGGAAAAGATCAAACAAGCAAGATACAAAAAATATATTCAGCAGTCCATTAATCAATTGGTGTGTGTGTGTGCTGTGGGGTTGAAGCTACGAACCCATAGGCTTGGCTCTCTCATCCCTTCCAGGCTTCTGCTATAGTGGATGTAAGCAATGTATCCACGCGCTCTGGGAGCTTTCATGGCTGGGATGAGTTCTTTTGTCTTCTAGCGTACAGCTTCAGGATAGTCCTCGTTGATAAAGATATTGTAACAATGTGCGCTGAAGCAAGTCGAGAAGCAAGTTCAGGGAGTGAGTGTTTTAATAAAATAAATGGAACATAATACAAAACAAGAAACACTAACATCACACAGACATGAAACAGAAACAATGACGCCTGGGGAAGGAACCAAAGGGAGTGACATATATAGGGAAGGTAATCAGGGAAGTGATGGAGTCCAGGTGAGGGACGAAGCGCAGGTGCGCGTAACGATGGTGACAGGGGTGCACGATAATGAGCAGCCTGGTGACCTAGAGGCCGGAGAGAGAGCACACATGACAGATATACGTTCCTCTCAAGTTCTTTGCTCTTTCCACAACAGCTACCTTGTCCTTGAACCTCAGGAACTTGGACCTGTCACCTGGGCCGGTGGTGGGTTTTACAGTCCTGTGGGCGTGTTCCATCTCAATCTTCCTGTGGTCCATCATCAATTTCTCAGAGATCATTTCCCTCACTTTATCTTTAGAATCTGTCCAGGTCTCATGTGGAGATTCTGCAATTCCGTCCATGTTGTTCCACCTTGATTGTCCCTCGAGTCTGATTTATCCGCCATTGTTATCATGGATTCACACACAGAACTGATGTCCTCTCTCAATGACTTACAGATTGCTGTCATCTTGTCGTTCTCCTGTTTCAACTTGAGCTGACCCTGGGAAAACTGCAAACTGTTCATCAGGTCAAGGACCTCTCTGGTCAGGTTGCCCATTCTTTTATTAGTTGAATCCACCAGTATTTGGACAAAACACTTGAAGCTATTTTCTTGTTGTTGTAACAACTGCTTGTGTAACTATTTTTGTTTGTTTAAAAGATCCTTCACCTGTGATAGAGAGACACTGTCACGTTGTATAAATGATTGGAGACAGGCGCAGGAATACGTAATAGGGGGTTTTAACCTGTCTGGGAACAGGGTTCCGCTAAAAGCCAATGAAATTGCAGGGCGCCAAATACAAATCAACAGAAATCTCATAAATCAAATTTTAGGCACCATTTTAAAGATAAAATTCTCGTTAATCCAGCCACAGTGTATTAGGCACCATTTTAAAGATAAAATTCTCGTTAATCCAGCCACAGTGTCAGATTTCAAAAATGCTTTACAGCGAAAGCTCCACAAACATTATGTTAGGTCACCACCAAGTCACAGAAAAACCCAGCCATTTTTCCAGCCAAAGAGAGGAGTCACAAAAAGCACAAATAGAGATAAAATTAATCACTAACCTGTCACGTTCTGACCTTTATTTCCTTTGTTTTGTATTTATTTAGTATGGTCAGGGCGTGAGTTGGGTGGGCAGTCTATGTTTGTTTTTTCTATGTTTTGGGGTATTTCTATGTTTCGGCCTAGTATGGTTCTCAATCAGAGGCAGGTGTCATTAGTTGTCTCTGATTGAGAATCATACTTAGGTAGCCGGGGTTTCACTGTGTGTTTGTGGGTGATTGTTCCTGTCTCTGTGTTTGCACCAGATAGGACTGTTTTTGGTTTTCCACGTTTATTGTTTTGTAGTGTTCATGTTTATCTGTTTTTATTAAACATGAATCAATATAACCACGCTGCGTTTTGGTCCGCCTCTACTTCACCACAGGAAAACCCTTACAGAATCACCAACCACAACAGGACCAAGCGGCGTGGTAACGGGCAACAGCAAAAGCAGCAGCAGGAGAAGCAACAGAGGCAGCAGCAGCAGGAGCAGCAGCAGCAGCAGTGGGAGAGGCTGCACTATTTGGAGGAATGGACATGGGAGGAAGAATTGGAAGGTAAAGGACCCTGGGCACAGCCTGGAGAATATCGCCGCCCCAAAGAAGAGCTGGAGGCGGCGAATGCGGAGAGGCGCTGGTATGAGGAGGCAGCACGGCGGCGTGGATGGAAGCCCGAGAGTCAGCCCCAAAAATGTATTGGGTGGGGGCACAAAGGAAGTGTGGTGAAGCCAGGTAGGAGACCTGCGCCAACTTCCTGTGCTTACTGGGGGGCTGGAGAGACCAGGCAGGCACCGTGTTATGCTGTGAAGCGCACGGTGTCCCCAGTGCGGGTGCATAGCCCGGTGTGGTACATTCCAGCTCCGCGTATCGGCCGGGCTAGAGTGGGCATCGAGCCAAGTGCCATGAAGCCGGCTCTACGCATCTGGTCTCCAGTGCGTCTCCTTGGGCCGGCTTACATGGCACCAGCCTTGCGCACGGTGTCCCCGGTTCGCCTGCATAGCCCAGTGCGGGCTATTCCACCTCGCCGTACTGGCAGGGCGACCGGGACCATTCAACCGGGTAAGGTTGGGCAGGCTCGGTGCTCAAGAGCTCCAGTGCGCCTGCACGGTCCGGTCTATCCGTCACCACCTCCACGCACCAGCCCTCCAGTGGCAGCCCCCCGCACCAGGCTGTCTCTCCGGCTCATCCTTACAGAGGCTCCCGCCTCTCCAGCGCTGCCGGAGCCTTCCTCCTCTCCAGCGCTGTCGGAGTCTCCCGCCTCTCCAGCGCTGCCAGAGCTCCCGCCCCTCAGTCCAGAGGCGCCAGAGCTACTCAGTCCAGCGCTGTCAGAGCCTTCCTCTCCAGCGTTGCCGGAGCTTCCCGTCTGCCCAGCGTTGCCGGAGCTTCCTGTCTGCCCATGAGGAGGCAGCACGGCGGCGTGGATGGAAGCCCGAGAGTCAGCCCCAAAAATGTATTGGGTGGGGGCACAAAGACCCAAATCAGCCAAAAGAAATATCCGCCATGTTGCGCAGTCAACATTAGTCAGAAATAGCATTATAAATATTCACTTACCTTTGATGATCTTCATCAGAATGCACTCTCAGGAATCCCAGTTCCACAATAAATGTTTGATTTGTTCGAGAAAGTTCATCATTTATGTCCATATACCTCCTTTTGTTAGGGCGTTTGGTAAACAAATCGAAACGTGCGTGCAACTTCCAGCGGAAAGGTCGGACGAAAATTCCAAAAAGTTATATTACTCGTCGTAGAAACATATCAAACGATGTATAGAATCAATCTTTAGGATGTTTTTATCATAAATGTTCAATAATGTTCCAACCGGAGAATTCCAATGTCTATAGAAAAGCAATGGAACGGGAGCTACCTCTTATGTGAATGCTCGTGACTGCTGGCATACCTCTGACTCATTCCCCTCTCATTCAGCCCCCCTTCATAGTAGAAGCATCAAACAACGTTCTAAAGACGGTTGACATCTAGTGGAAGCCTTAGGAAGTGCAATCCCACTGTATCTTCAATAGGGGATGAGTTGAAAAACTACAAACCTCAGATTTCCCACATCCTGTTTGGATTTCTTCTCAGGGTTTTGCCTGCCATATGAGTTCTGTTATATTCACAGACATCATTCAAACAGTTTTAGAAACTTCAGCGTGTTTTCTATCCAATACTTCTAATAATATTCATTAGCATCTAGGACTGAGTAGGAGGCAGTTTACTCTGGGCACGCTTTTCATCCAAAAGTGAAAATGCTGCCCCCTAGCCCAAACAGGTTTTAATAGTCCTCCCAAAAATACAACATGTCATGAAAAGGCACGGGACAATTCCCCCCCCAAAAAAACATGTATATAAAAACACAGGGATGTAACCCAAACAAAAGAGCGAGGGATGAAAAAACACAGGATGAAACCCGTAATAACAATACACGGGACAAGACCTGTAATAACAAGTGCACAACACCAGCAGCGGGACGACATTGGCCTTGAGGACGACCACAAGGACGTGGTACGGGTCGGTCAGGGCCAGTTGCAGCTGCCGAAGTTGTGTCGTCGTCAGATGGACCAGTTGCAGCTGCCGAAGTTATGTCGGCGTCGGACAGGCCAATTGCAGCTGCCGAAGTTGCGGCGGACGTGCCAGTTGCAGCGGCGTCGGACGTGCCAGTTGCAGCTGCCGAAGTTGCGTCGGACGGGCCAGTTTCAGAGAGCCTATATAGCCATAGACCTCCAGACATGATGCACGGAATGAGCAGCAGTACCGGAGGAATCCGTGACAGACACCACTGTCCTCAATGGTACTCCCGCTGGCTTTGGTCTTTGTTATGGTAGCTAGCAACGTAGGTTACACTGTTACTACTCACAGTTCCAGACAGGGCAGGTCACAATGAAGATTGAAAACAACAAACAGCAGGGATCTAGGACCTATTCGTTAACCAGAAGAGCAACTTGGCTGACACACATTGTTTTGTCACTCAGGTCCAATCGGTCTGGATGTTGTCGTGTCTGGGTCTGATTGTTCTCGGGTCCGTTCGGGTCTGGGTCCCCCTTTTTCTTAAATGATCAGGTCCATTCTGGTCTGGTTCTGTTTGTCCTCGGGTCCAGGTCCAACTTTTTGGACCCGAAAATACCTTCATGGGCCATTTCACATATCCACTTTGGGGTGGCAAAGGGAGACTCGTCTTTGTTGCGTGGCATCATTGGTACAGTTAGGGTTAAACTGAGCTGACATTGAGGGCTAAGGATTTGAGGTAATTATGTGAGTCATGTGTCACACAGTCCAGCTGGAATGGCCCCAGGAAAGAACACAGACATAGGTGGAGACAGAACACACTAATGTGATGTTATCTTTTGACTCAGTCATTTGATTGTTTTTTTAAGGTTGTTTGTCATGAAGCTGTTTGTGTGATTTAAAAAACAACATTCATACAGTATGTATTTTACCATGGTGGTGCTATCAAGAAAATGTGTGGTTTTGGCGAAGGCTGCTTTATCCTTTTTGTATCAAATAGAAGAAAGGTATTATGAAGTTATCACATCCCATTTATGTTCCATCTTGCCTGAGACACAGTTCTCCCAACTTGGATCCAGAAGCTAAGATGAGCTGTGCTGTGATTACTGATAGCCTGTCCCGTAAGTGTGTGTTTGTGTGTGTGTGTGTGTGTGTCCAAGCTGATGAGGGTGCAGGAATCTATTGGCTGCAGGCTCAATTCAACACTTTCCATTAGCATATTTTGAGAGGGAGAGACAGAGAAAGAAAGACAGAGAGGGGAAGGGAGAGGGAGATGTGAACATCGTGTTTTTGTTATTAATTAACAATAACCACGTCTAGTACCGTATTCAGTTGCGGGGTTCGGACAATAAATACATAGGCTATTCCCCGGAGCTCACGGCGGAATATACCCCAGGCACGTCGCTGGCGCACGAGGCTCTGCAGTCCAGTGACACACGGTCCCGGGATTTCTCTCACCGCTCTCCTGTTCTCTCTCTCCTTCTTGTCTTTTCTTCGCGGTGAAGGAGGAAATGCTCTGCCAGCTGACATTTTTTTTTACCGCAGCAGCCACATGAACAGACCAATGGAGCTATGACGTGTGTATCGGTGAGTCTCATTTATCACCCTGCTCTTCTGTGTGTGTGTGTTTGGTGTCCTGTAGGCTGTAACACTCATTACTATTCATCGGATGTTGCGCTTCACAGTGAAAATGTTGTGACTAAAACCCGCTATAAAATGTATTTCACTATAGGCTGTACATAGATAATATAGCTGGATAGCAGATGGATAAGGTTGCTTTCTTTAGATATGTCCGGAGTCAAAGCGTCATGATCTAAGCTGCACAACCTGTGTCATGGCCACTGTAGCACCTGGGGGGTGTCACTGCAGCGAATGGAGAGGAATGGGCTCTGATTAAAATATACAGCCATATGCAGCTGATACAGGCCCAGACATAGGACGTTGCAGCTGCAGTAGGCCTACCAGTCACAGCTAAGAGATACATTTAGATGTTATTTGTTGTACACAACTATCCCCCCCCCAAAATCAATTCCATTCAAATGGCATGTTTTGTCATGAATGGAAAGACCAATACAATATCAATACAATAAGAAAAATTACTTGTCCTAAACATTTTAATGAGCATGGGGGGGGGGTTTAGAAACCAATAATTTAGAAACCAATAATTACAATGAGGAAATAGCTAAGGAGTAACATTGGGGTATTTTGTATCTGTTTTTCCCACCTTAATTTATGACAGGTTGTTGTCACATACTATGCTGCCAGCTCTAAGATTGTTGTCATGTTGATTTTGAATATAGGCAGAAAAGATTATTCCTCTGAAACAATAACGTAATTACACCATGCTATTGCCATGTTATTACCAGTTTATTCTGTGCTGTAGCCTGTAGTCCAATGTAAAATGCTACCAAGATTACTCTCATTTACTTTGTAGTTGGGGCATGAGAGGAGAGCATGTCTCTCAGTTTCTATCATTCTGCACCCTGAAAGGTTGTACAGCTTGTTCTCTCTGGCCAGTGATGTTTTTAAAAATTATGTCTTCATATCTATATTTTAAAGTATGCCTTTATTTGCACTATGGGCTTTGTCAAAACGTGCATGCATTTTTTTTCAACTGGCAGTAGAAGAGGGAATTTGCCCAGTTCAGCCCACATACTAAGAGGAGTCTCAATGTACAGTTGAAGTTGGAAGTTTACATACACTTAGGTTGGAGTCATTAAAACTCATTTTTCAACCACTCCACAAATGTCTTGTTAACAAAGTTTTGGCAAGTTGGTTAGGACATCTACTTTGTGCATGACACAAGTCATTTTTCCAACAATAGTTTACAGACAAATTATTTCACTTATAATTCACTGTATTACAATTCCAGTGGGTCAAAAGTTTACATACACTAAGTTGACTGTGCCTTTAAACAGCTTGGGAAATTCCAGAAAATGTGTGTGATGGCTTTAGAAGCTTCTGATAGGCTAATTGACATAATTCGAGTCAATTGTAGGGGTACCTGTGGAGGTATTTCAAGGCCTACCTTCAAACTCAGTGCCTCTTTGCTTGACATCATGGGAAAATCAAAAGAAATAAGCCAAGACCGCAGGAAAAGAATTGTAGACCTCCACAAGTCTGGTTCATCCTTGGGAGAATTTTCCAAATGCCTGAAGGTACCATGTTCATCTGTACAAACAATAATATGCAAGAATAAACACCATGGGACCACGCAGCCGTCATACCGCTCAGGAAGGAGATGTGTTCTGTCTCCTAGAGATGAATGTACTTTGGTGAGAAAAGTGCAAATCAATCCCAGAACAACAGCAAAGGAACTTGTGAAGACGCTGGACGAAACGGTACAAAGGTATCTATATCCACAGTAAAAGTCCTATATCGACATAACCTGAAAGGCCGCTCAGCAAGGAAGAAGCCACTGATTCAAAACCTCCATAAAAAAGCCAGACTACAGTTTGCAGCTGCGCATGGGGACAAAGATCGTACTTTTTGGAGAAATGTCCTCTGGTCTGATGAAACAAAAATAGAACTGTTTGGCCATAGTGACCATCTTTATGTTTGGAGGAAAAAAGGGGAGGCTTGCAAGCCGAAGAACACCATCCCAACCGTGAAGCACGGGGGATGGCAGCATCATGTTGTGGGGGTGCTTTGCTGCTGAAGGGACTGGTGCACTTCACAAAATAGATGGCATCGTGAGGATGGAAAATTCTGTGGCTATATCGAAGCAACATCTCAAGACCTCAGTTAGGGAGTTAAAGATTGGTCGCAAACGGGTCTTCCAAATGGACAATGACCCCAAGCATACTTCCAAAGTTATGACAAAATGGCTTAAGACAACAAAGTCAAGGTATTGGAGTGGCCATCACAAAGCCTTAACCTCTATCCTATAGAAAATCTGTGGGCAGAAATGAGCAAGGAGGCCTACAAACCTGACTCAGTTACACCAGCTCTGTCAGGAGGAATGGGCCAAAATTCACCCAACTTATTGTGGGAAGCTTGTGGAAGGCTACCCAAACGTTTGACCCAAGTTAAACAATTTAAAGGCAATGCTACCAAATAGTAATTGAGTGCATGTAAACTTCTGACCAACTGGTAATGTGAAGAAAGAAATAAAAGCTGAAATAAATCATTCTCTCTACTATTATTTTGACATTTCACATTCCTAAAATAAAGTGGTGATCCTAACTGACCTAAGACAGGGAATTTTTACTCGGATTAAATGTCAGGAATTGTGAAAAATGGAGTATAATGTATTTTGCTAAGGTGTATGTAAACTTCAGACTTCAACTGTATATACAGTGCCTTGCGAAAGTATTCGGCCCCCTTGAACTTTGCGACCTTTTGCCACATTTCAGGCTTCAAACATAAAGATATAAAACTGTAGTTTTTTTGTGAAGAATCAACAACAAGTGGGACACAATCATGAAGTGGAACGACATTTATTGGATATTTCAAACTTTTTTAACAAATCAAAAACTGAAAAATTGGGCGTGCAAAATTATTCATTCCCCTTAAGTTAATACTTTGTAGCGCCACCTTTTGCTGCGATTACAGCTGTAAGTCGCTTGGGGTATGTCTCTATCAGTTTTGCACATCGAGAGACTGACATTTTTTCCCATTCCTCCTTGCAAAACAGCTCGAGCTCAGTGAGGTTGGATGGAGAGCATTTGTGAACAGCAGTTTTCAGTTCATTCCACAGATTCTCGATTGGATTCAGGTCTGGACTTTGACTTGGCCATTCTAACACCTGGATATGGTTATTTTTGAACCATTCCATTGTAGATTTTGCTTTATGTTTTGGATCATTGTCTTGTTGGAAGACAAATCTCCGTCCCAGTCTCAGGTCTTTTGCAGACTCCATCAGGTTTTCTTCCAGAATGGTCCTGTATTTGGCTCCATCCATCTTCCCATCAATTTTAACAATCTTCCCTGTCCCTGCTGAAGAAAAGCAGGCCCAAACCATGATGCTGCCACCACCATGTTTGACAGTGGGGATGGTGTGTTTAGGGTGATGAGCTGTGTTGCTTTTACGCCAAACATAACGTTTTGCATTGTTGCCAAAAATTTCAATTTTGGTTTCATCTGACCAGAGCACCTTCTTCCACATGTTTGGTGTGTCTCCCAGGTGGCTTGTGGCAAACTTTAAACAACACTTTTTATGGATATCTTTAAGAAATGGCTTTCTTCTTGCCACTCTTCCATAAAGGCCAGATTCGTGCAATATACGACTGATTGTTGTCCTATGGACAGAGTCTCCCACCTCAGCTGTAGATCTCTGCAGTTCATCCAGAGTGATCATGGGCCTCTTGGCTACATCTCTGATCAGTCTTCTCCTTGTATGAGCTGAAAGTTTAGAGGGACGGCCAGGTCTTGGTAGATTTGCAGTGGTCTGATACTCCTTCCATTTCAGTATTATCGCTTGCACAGTGCTCCTTGGGATGTTTAAAGCTTGGGAAATCTTTTTGCATCCAAATCCGGCTTTAAACTTCTTCACAACAGTATCTCGGACCTGCCTGGTGTGTTCCTTGTTCTTCATGATGCTCTCTGCGCTTTTAACGGACCTCTGAGACAGTGCAGGTGCATTTATACGGAGACTTGATTACACATAGGTGGATTGTATTTATCATCATTAGTCATTTAGGTCAACATTGGATCATTCAGAGATCCTCACTGAACTTCTGGAGAGAGTTTGCTGCACTGAAAGGAAAGGGGGTGAATAATTTTGCACGCCCAATTTTTCAGTTTTTGATTTGTTAAAAAAGTTTGAAATATCCAATAAATGTCGTTCCACTTCATGAATGTGTCCCACTTGTTGTTGATTTTTCACAAAAAAATACAGTTTTATATCTTTATGTTTGAAGCCTGAAATGTGGCAAAAGGTCGCAAAGTTCAAGGGGGGCGAATACTTTCGCAAGGCACTGTATTCAGTGGGGCAAAAAAGTATTTGGTCAGCCACCAATTGTGCAAGTTCTCCCACTTAAAGAGATGAGAGAGGCCTGTAATTTTCATCATAGCTACACTTCAACTATGACAGACAAATTGAGAGAAAAAAATCCAGAAAATCACATTCTGGATTTTTAATGAATTTATTTGCAAATGATGGTGGAAAATAAGCATTTGGTCAATAACAAAAGTTTATCTCAATACTTTGTTATATATACCCTTTGTTGGCAATGACAGAGGTCAAACGTTTTCTGTAAGTCTTCACAAGGTTTTCACACACTGTTGCTGGTATTTTGGCCCATTCCTCCATGCAGATCTCCTCTAGAGCAGTGATGTTTTGGGGCTGTTGCTGGGCAACACGGACTTTCAACTCCCTCCAAAGATTTTCTATGGGGTTGAGATCTGGAGACTGGCTAGGCCACTCCAGGACCTTGAAATGCTTCTTACGAAGCCACTCCTTCATTGCCCGGGCGGTGTGTTTGGGATCATTGTCATGCTGAAATACCCAGCCACGTTTCATCTTCAATGCCCTTGCTGATGGAAGGAGGTTTTCACTCAAAATCTCACAATACATGGCCCCATTCATTCTTTCCTTTACACGGATCAGTCGTCCTGGTCCCTTTGCAGAAAAACAGCCCAAAAGCATGATGTTTCCACCCCCATTCTTCACAGTAGGTATGGTGTTCTTTGGATGCAACTCAGCATTCTTTGTCCTCTAAACACGACGAGTTGAGTTTTTACCAAAAAGTTATATTTTGGTTTCATCTGACCATATGACATTCTCCCAATCTTCTTTTGGATCATCCAAATGCTCTCTAGCAAACTTCAGACGGGCCTGGACATGTACTGGCTTAAGCAGGGGGACACGTCTGGTACTGCATGATTTGAGTCCCTGGCGGCGGAGTGTGTTACTAATGGTAGGCTTTGTTACTTTGGTCCCAGCTCTCTGCAGGTCATTCCCTAGGTCCCCCCGTGTGGTTCTGGGATTTTTGCTCACCGTTCTTGTGATCATTTTGACCCTACGGGGTGAGATCTTGCGTGGGGACCCAGATCGAGGGAGATTATCAGTGGTCTTGTATGTCTTCCATTTCCTAATAATTGCTCCCACAGTTGATTTCTTCAAACCAAGCTGCTTACCTATTGCAGATTCAGTCTTTCCAGCCTGGTGCAGGTCTACAATTTTGTTTCTGGTGTTCTTTGACAGCTCTTTGGTCTGGGCCATAGTGGAGTTTGGAGTGTGACTGTTTGAGGTTGTGGACAGGTGTCTTTTATGCTGATAACAAGTTCAAACAGGTGCCATTAATACAGGTAACGAGTGGAGGACAGAGGAGCCTCTTAAAGAAGAAGTTACAGGTCTGTGAGAGCCAGAAATCTTGCTTGTTTGTAGGTGACTAAATACTTGTTTTCCACCATAATTTGCAAATAAATTCATAAAAAATCCTACAATGTGATTTTCTGGATATTTTTTCTCATTTTGTCTGTCATAGTTTAAGTGTACCTATGAAGATAATTACAGGCCTCTCTCGTCTTTTTAAGTAGGAGAACTTGCACAATTGGTGTCTGAATAAATACTTTTTTGCCCCACTGTAATTCAAGGTTTGTCTTTCCATCTTTGTCTGTCTCTATCTCTCTCCCTCCAGGCAGAGCAGTGTGACTGTGCGGAGAGAACTGGGAGGTGAGTGGCTGACCCAGGGAGGAGAAAGACATATTCTGAAACCATCGCTGTTTGAGTGTGTGCTAGACTCACAGTCGGAGTCCTGATCTAAACCAAACACCAACGCTCCCACCGTCCCTCCCACATGTCTCCCCCGACTCCCCCCATCCCTCTCCTCTTTCTCCCCTCCTCTCTACTGTGTGTCCTCTCCATGCTCCTGTCCCTGTCCAAACTGAGGGGCATCCTCCCCCCTCTCCTCTCCCTTATCCTGTCCCTCCCCCCTGCTGCTAGCCAGTCAGTCATCACCACGTCCCAGGGCAGACTGAGGGGTCAGTTGACCCCCATGCCCTCTGACCTGCTGGGCCCTGTGGTCCAGTACTTGGGGGTCCCCTACGCCCGCCCCCCCACCGGGGAGCGACGCTTCCAGCCCCCTGAGCCCCCCCTGTCCTGGCCGGGGGTGAGAAACGCCACCCAGTTCTCCCCCGTCTGCCCCCAGCCTGTAGAGGAACACAGCCTGTTGACAGAGATGTTACCTCTCTGGTACTCTGCCAATCTGGACATAGCCAGCGCATACCTGGCACAGCAGAGTGAAGACTGCCTCTACCTCAATATATACGTCCCTACTGAGGAAGGTATGTAGTATGTACAAACACACACACACCAATGCACTACATCTACCTCAACTTATATTATGCATGCACCCACATGTTTCTTTGCTATCTGCAAGAGCTGTTTAGCGCTCTGAAAATATGGCTTGTGTGTGTGTTTCCAGACATCCATGATGAGGGCGGTCTGCGGCCGGTGATGGTGTATGTCCACGGAGGTTCCTACTCAGAGGGGAGCGGCAGCATGATGGACGGCAGTGTCCTGGCTAGCTATGGAAATGTCATCGTCATCACAATCAACTACAGACTGGGAGTACTGGGTTAGTCACTTTCATCATCATCATTGTCGTCATCATCACCATCATCACATCGTTGTCATCATCATCATCATCATCACCGTTAAATTCTGCCTAATCACCTTTCTGTTACTCTCTCACTGGTTGAAATGTCACATTTCTGTGTTAACACTGGAAATCTAGCAGCCTGTACACAGCCAGATTCATCTCTTGTGTGTGTGTGTGTATGCCTGGTTAGAGGGGAGCCATCAGCTCTGTGTTTATGGCTCACAGTAGGTGGAGTTCAATTAAACTTATGAGAGAAGGATGAGAGAGGAGAAGTAGGGGTGAGAGAGTAGAGGAGAGAGAGAAGAGAGGCAGGGTGAGAGGCAAGAAGGTGAAGGGAATGGGAGAGAGGGTGAGGGAAGGGGGAGAGAGGAGTGGAGAGGAAAGTATAAACTGAAAGAGGTAGTGAGGGAGGGGAGGAGGAAAAGAGGGGCGGAGGAAAAGAGAGGAGGGGTGGGGTGGGGAAGAGGGGGAGGAGGAGGAAAAGAGGGGCGGAGGAGGAAAAGAGGGGAGGAGGAAAAGAGGGGAGGGGAGGAGGAGGAAAAGAGGGGCGGAGGAAAAGAGAGGAGGGGTGGGGTGGGGAAGAGGGGGAGGAGGAGGAAAAGAGGGGGGCGGAGGAGGAAAGAGGGGCGGAGGAAAAGAGGGGGAGGGGAGGAGGAGGAAAAGAGGGGCGGAGGAAAAGAGAGGAGGGGTGGGGTGGGGAAGAGGGGAGGAGGAGGAAAAGAGGGGCGGAGGAGGAAAAGAGGGGCGGAGGAAAAGAGGGGGAGGGGAGGAGAAGGAAAGAGGGGCGGAGGAAAAGAGGGGAGAGGGGGAGGAGGAGGAAAATAGGGGCGGAGGAGGAAAAGAGGGGCGGAGGAGGAAAAGAGGGGCGGAGGAGGAAAAGAGGGGAGGGGAGGAGGAGGAAAAGAGGGGCGGAGGAAAAGAGGGGGAGGAGGAGGAAAATAGGGGCGGAGGAGGAAAAGAGGGGCGGAGGAGGAAAAGAGGGGAGGGGAGGAGGAGGAAAAGAGGGGTGGAGGAAAAGAGGGGGAGAAGAGGAGGAGGAAAAGAGGGGTGGAGGAAAAGAGGGGGAGGGGAAGATGAGCAAAAGAGGGGAGGGGAGGAGGAGGAAAAGAGGGGGGAGGAGGAGGAGGAAAAGAGGGGAGGGGAGGAGGAGGAAAAGAGGGGCGGAGGAGGAAAAGAGGGGAGGGGAGGAGGAGGAAAAGAGGGTAGTGGAGGAGGAGGAAAAGAGGGGGAGGAGGAGGAGGAAAAGAGGGGAGTGGAGGAGGAGGAAAAGAGGGGAGGGGAGGGGAGGAGGAAAAGAGGGGCGGAGGAGGAAAAGAGGGGAGGGGAGGAGGAGGAAAAGAGGGGAGGGGAGGAGGAGGAAAAGAGGGGAGGGGAGGAGGAGGAAAAGAGGGGCGGAGGAGGAAAAGAGGGGAGTGGAGGATGAGGAAAAGAGGGGAGGGGAGGAGGAAAAGGGGATGAGAGGAGGAGGAAAAGAGGGCAGTGGAGGAGAACGAAAGAGGGGGAGGGGAGGAGGAGGAAAAGATGGGAGTGGAGGATGAGGAAAAGGGGAAAAGGAAGGTGGGGAGAGGAGGGTTGAAGTGATCTGACATGATCATTTAAGGTCACATGTATCTTGTGGCACAGCCCTCAGTGACACCCACACGCTCCAGCTCATCATGTATATGTCTGTTAGTGACACACTCATGTCCCTAGTGTGGTGTGTGAATTAGTGACACACTCATTTTGCGTCTGTGCATGTCTTCAGTGACACGCAGATGTTCTGGTGTCCCAGGTCTACCCCAGGTCTGACTGAGGGTGGTGAGCCACGGTCACATGACATCATTAGTCACTGAGTCCTCAGGGTTTGGCTACACTGCAAAACATGTCTGTCAATCTCACCAAGTTTTTTCTTGTGTTAAGACAATGAATATTGTCTACAGTAAGGCTTCACAACTGCAGCCACATACTGGGTTAGCGTTAGGCTTAGGTTGTAACAACATACTGTAATACTTGTTATTATTGATTTATTAAAATCATTAATGAGAGATTTACAAGTATCTGCCGGAGTAGCCAATCCCTAGTGAGCCGACTACATGTAGTCCCCGTAAGGAATAAAAACCTAGTGTTTCCCTTTAGTTCCTAGCCCATATTTACATCCTGCTGTTCATATCATTGATGAAAAGTATTTTTAAACATGATATTCCTGTTTGATGTGTTATTTTTAAATATAATTTTACTTTTGATATTTACTAGACTTTCCTTTTATATTTTTGTGTATTTTTACGTGTTATTTCTTCAGGTTTCCTCAGTACGGGTGACCAGGCAGCTAAAGGCAACTATGGTCTGTTGGACCAGATCCAGGCTCTGCGCTGGGTGAAGGAGAACATTGCTGCATTCAGCGGAGACCCAGACAGAGTCACTGTGTTTGGCTCTGGGGCTGGAGCCTCCTGTGTCAGCCTGCTAACTCTGTCCCACTACTCTGAGGGTAAGTAACCTCTTACCCCTGAACCCAACCTCTGAACCCTTACCCATGACCTCTTAACTTCTGTCAGCCTGGTCACACTTCTCAAAGAGTCACCTCCAATTCCTGACCTAAAACCTCTGAACTCTAACCTCTGTCAGCATGCTGTGTATCAGATCTGTTCCAGAAGGCGATCATCCAGAGTGGGACAGCCCTGTCCAGCTGGGCGGTCAACTACCAGCCAGGGAAGTATGCAAAGCTGCTGGGGGACAAGGTGGGCTGCAGCCTGGAGGACTCATCAGAGCTGATCGTCTGTCTGCAGGGGAAGACCTACCAGGAGCTGCTGGAACAGAACATCACCCCAGCTAAATACCACACCGCCTTCGGACCTGTCATCGACGGTGATGTCATCCCTGATGACCCCCAGATACTCATGGAGCAGGTGAGAAAACACTCTATGGTTTATATACACTGTGTATACCAAACATTAAGAACACCTTCCTAATACTGAGTTGCATCTTGATACACACAGGAAACCGTTGAGCAGTTGCAGTTCTTGACACAAACCGGTCAAACCGCCTGGCACCTACTACCATACCCTGTTCAAAGGCATCTTTTGTCTTGCCCATTTCCCCTTTGAATGGCACTCATACACATCTACACTGATTGAAGTGGATTTAAGTGATATCAATAAGGGATCATAGCTGTCACCTGGATTCACCTGGTCAGTCTATGTCTTGTAAAGAGAAGTTGTTTTTAATGTTTTGTATATTACTCAGTGTAGATTATACATGTATTACAAGTTATATGGTTTATTCGTTTTGGCAAGATTTCATTTTGGGTTCTGAGATGAGGGTTAAGGATGCATTATATATATATACAGTGGGGAGAACAAGTATTTGATACACTGCCGATTTTGCAGGTTTTCCTACTTACAAAGCATGTAGAGGTCTGTCATTTTGATCATAGGTACACTTCAACTGTGAGAGACGGAATCTAAAACAAAAATCCAGAAAATCACATTGTATGATTTTTAAGTAATTAATATGCATTTTGATTTAAGGACATAACTCTACCAATCCAATTTACAATATCATTTAAGAACAAAATACCCTTTTCAAATAACTTTCCCATAAATACAGGTATTTTATCAACCAGCACATTTGAGTTCAGCCATAATATTTGATCTATCTTTTCAGGGGGATGAAATTGAAATTGTAGCCAGCTCTGCAATGATTGTTTGAAAAAGACAGATACTTTGAAAAAAGTATTATTTTCAATTAATCGAAAATGAGACATGGCAATCTGCACAAAGGCAAAATGGATGAGCTTTTCTTAGTAATCTACTTGAGAACCATTTAGGGTTCAAATAAAACTTTTGAATTAATAAACTTTTGAGTGAAGCTTTTAGAGAGAGGTTTAGTGCTTTTGTCACGATTGTTGTTGTATGAATCGGACCAAAATGCAGCGTGGTATGGTTCCATCATCTTTTATTAGAAGTGAAACACACAGAAAACAGTAAAGCACAAAAACGAAACATGAAGCTAATGTAGTGCTCACAGGCAACTATACAAAGACCATATCCCACAATGCACAATGGGGAAATGGCTGCCTAAATATGATCCCCAATCAGAGACAAAGCTAAACAGCTGCCTCTGATTGGGAACCATACCATGCCAACATAGATATATAATAACCTAGATAACCCACCGTAGTCACACCCTGACCTAACCAACTTAGAGAATAAAAAGCTCTCTATGGTCAGGGCGTGACAGGTTTTATATTTTATCATCTCAACCCACCCAATTCATATTCATTATATAGATAGGCACGTTATATTTATCTGGTTTAGCATCCCAGATAAAGCAAAATAGTTTTCGCTCATATGATTTGAAAAACGAATCCTCGGGAGTAAGTGAGTAAACTGAGATATGACTATGGAGTTAATCAGGGCAATTTTTCCATAAATAGACAGGTATATATACCTCTCCATGGTTGCAGGAGCTTGTCTATATTTTTTACAAGTTTTCTATTGAAATTCATTGCGGAGAGCTTATTTATATATTTTGTGATATGAATACCGAGTATGTCTACTTCACCATCAGGCCATTTTATAGGTAAACTGCAGGGTAATGTAAAAGTTATATTTTTTAAGGATCCAATACGTAATATTGCACACTTATCATAATTAGGTTTTAGTCCAGAGAGTACAGAAAAGTTATCTTCAATGAGACATTGCAGGGATCTAGCTTGCGGACTTAATATAAAACTTGAGTCATCAGCATACATGAACACCTTTGTTTTCAAGCCTTGGATTTCGAATCCTCTAATGTTGTTATTGGATCTGCTTTTAATAGCTAGCATTTCGATGGCCACAACGAATAGATATGGTGACAGCGGACACCCTTGTTTAACTCCTCTTGGCAATTCAAAACTCTCTGAGAAGTAGCCGTTATAAATAAAATCCAGTCCTACTTTATCAAATGCCTTTTCAAAATCCGCTATAAATACCATTCCAGGATAGTTATATGTTTCATGATGTTCTATTATTTCTAGTAGTTGTTGTATATTATCGTAAATGTATCGTCCATGTAAAAAACCTGTCTGATCAGGATGAACAATACCTGTTAAAACTGTTTTTAATTCTGAGTGCTATGCATTTTGCTAGTATTTTTGCATTACAACATTGAAGTGTTAGGGGCCTCCAGTTTTTTAGATAGACTGGAAAAGACCCATATCTGCCATCTGGGTCTTGTTTTAATAATAGAGAAATCAGACCTTCCTGCTGAGTACCTGACAGACTACCGTTTCTATGGGAGTAGTTAAAACAATCTAACAATGGAGCTTTTAGTATATCAAAAAATACTTGATATACCTCTACCGGTATGCCATCAAGCCCTGAGGTTTTTCCAGACTGAAAGGATTTAATAGCCTCAAAAAGTTATTTCTCTGTCATTTGGTCTTCTCACTGATCTTTCTGTACATTTGTTAATTTTCCATTTTTTATGTTATTTGGGAAGAATTCCTTACCATAATTTTCATTCAGTGGGAGAGGATGAGACGGAAAAGAGAACATCTGCCTAAAATAATTATCTTCCTCTTTTAAAATATCATTCGGAGAATCATAGATGACTCTGTCTTCAGTAACGAGTTTGTGCAAATTATTTTTTGTTAGCGTCCCTGTATTGGAGATTCAGGAAGAATTTTGTCCATATTCCATCCAGTTTGCTTTATTTTTGTAATAGATTACATTAGATCGTTCTTGAATAAGTTCCTCGAGTTCTTTTTGTTTTTCCTCTACCTTATTTTGTATCTCTGTAGTATTGTTTTTATTGCTATCTACCTGTACTATGAGTTCATGGACTTCCCTTGTTAGTCTTGTCTCTTTAGCCAGAAACTTTTTTATTATTGATGAATATTGAATTGAATGACCCCTGAAGGTACATTTAAAGGTATCCCAAACAATAAGGGGATTTATATTATTATACCTATATTATAGGTTCAGTTATAAATTATTTTGTCTTAGTTAAAAATAAGTTGTTCTCCAGTAAACTTTGATTAAATTTCCAATATCCCCGTCCACGTTGAAAATCTATAAGAGTTATGTGAAGGCCAATTAGATGATGATCCGATTGCATT
Source organism: Oncorhynchus nerka (assembly GCF_034236695.1). Classification (NCBI taxonomy): domain Eukaryota; kingdom Metazoa; phylum Chordata; class Actinopteri; order Salmoniformes; family Salmonidae; genus Oncorhynchus; species Oncorhynchus nerka. The sequence continues at coordinate 31,936,255 of NC_088396.1, read as the reverse complement.
CTGTCTCCTATTAAAACTATTTTAACCTTTGATGCAAGAGAGAAAGAGACAAGAAAGTAGTCCAGACGACTAAGCTTGATTAAGTCTCCTCCATGTATATCTCACTAGGTCTGGGTTTTTTAGTCTCCAAATATCCACTATTTCTAATGTGTCCATAATATTTGTGATTTCCTTAAGGGCCCTGTGATGATAGTTTGTAGAGTGATTACCTTTACGGTCCATTGAGGTACTTAACACTGTGTTATAGTCTCCTACCATAATGATTAGATCATTTGTTGCCTGTAAGTTCAATAAATTGGTATAAATGTTTTCGAAGAAGTGTGGATCATCCTGGTTTGGATTATATAGATTAATGAGCCAAATCTCTTTTTCATCCACTTGCGAATCATTCCTGACTATTTGCACATTCAGATGGAAATTTGTGTTAATTAATATCATCACACCTTTTGAGTTCCTTTGTCCATGACAGAAAATTATTTCACCACCCCATTCCTTTTTCCATGCAACTTCATCTCAGGATGTAGAGTGAGTTTCCTGTAAACAGTATATGTTATATTCCTTTTGTTTTAGCCATGTAAAGACTGATCTTCTTTTATAATCTGCTAAACCGTTACAATTATAACTGGCTATACTTATTTCACCCTGTATCATAACTAGATACTATTCTCAGGCTAAATTGACCATAATTAGTGCTTGTAAAGTTACTGCCATCAGAGGTATTATGAAGGTCAAAACTAGAGCTTTCAAATGTCTGATATTTAGAATTCAAGAAATAGGTTCTAGCAATATTTGTTTTATTCCCTTGCCTGTGAGCCAATGCCACAGATGTTAGAACATTGTGACAAGATATTATGTGTGTAGCAAATCTGAATCTGATGTGTATGATATTGGATGTGATATAGGGAGAGTGTGTACGATGTCTGTAAAGTGTAAGGCTATAATGTGTGATGTCCAAATAAATAATAACTCTGTCCATTTGCATGGTTGAGTGTCTATGTGTGTAACATGTAGTGCGTAGAGCCTTAATATTCATGATGATAATTGTAATCCATATCGTATCACCATCATAGTTGCATCATAATTATCTTTAACATAATTGAAAAACACATCCTAGCATTTCCATAGCAATTGACGTTTCACATGATCATGAAAAAGACCTTGCATTACTCTAGAGACGGCTTCACTACAGTACAAATGTGTTCCGTACAATATATTATTATTCCCCAATGCCCCTATTCTGATATCTTCCCCTTGCTTGTTGTAAACAAATAAACTTGTAGACAAATACATAAAAAGATAGACAAACAATAAACATATTAATGGGGCGGCAGGGTAGCCTAGTGCTTAGAGCGTTGGACTAGTAACCGAAAGATTGCAAGTTCAAATCCCCGAGCTGACAAGGTTCAAATCCCCGAGCTGACAAGGTACAAATCTGTCATTCTGAACAGGCAGTTAACCCACTGTTCCTAGGCTGTCATTGAAAATAAGAATTTGTTCTTAACTGACTTGCCTAGTTAAAAAAAAATAGAGGAGAGAAAGGGAGAGCGAGATCAGGTGTGTGTGTGTATGTATAAGTCCCTATGTGTAAGCAATCATGTAATTGAGTATGTGTGTGTTCATATCCACTTCATAATGTTCTGGTATTTTTACAGTTTCCATTCCTTCTTTTTTTCGCAACCTGAAGTCCCTGTAGAATTTAGTACAGCCACGGTGTTATGGAGCTGTCTGGGAATAGCTGTACATCTATAAAGAGTTTGTTCACAATGATAAAGGCACGCCTACCATCCTCCCTTTGTTGTCTTTGTACCGGATACAGTCTCTTACGACGTTTGTTTATCTCCCTTGGAAATTGGTAATTGAGACCGAATTTGGTCCCTTTAAGCTCCCTTCCCCTGCTTTTGAGCATCTCCTTTTGTAGGTAGTGTTCAAATGATCGGTTGGGGACCCCTGGTCTTGTCGCTCTGAGCTCCAAGTCTGTGTACTCGGTGGAAAGCCACCTTGTTTACAGTCTCTGTAGGAAGTTTCAAGTCGGATTGCATGAATGTTCTGATCGCGCCTGGATTATTGGATGCGTCCTCAGGAATCCCAGAAAAAAAACGATTTTCATGCATGCCACGACTTTGTATGTCTACTAGTGACTCCTTCATCACCCTGTTTTTCCTGAGTAGACAATCCATGTTGGAATCGTGTATTTTTACCTTGGCTATGAGTGTCTTGTTTTCTCTTTGGAGCGTGAGAATGTCACTCTGGCTGAACTCCAAACTCCCCCTCAGCCCTGCTACCTCCTCACACAACCTTTTACAGTGTTGCATGGAGTCCAGCCCTGCTACCTCCTCACACAACCTTTTACAGTGTTGCATGGAGTCCAGCCCTGCTACCTCCTCACACAACCTTTTACAGTGTTGCATGGAGTCCAGCCCTGCTACCTCCTCACACAACCTTTTACAGTGTTGCATGGAGTCCAGCCCTGCTACCTCCTCACACAACTTGTCCAGTGTTGCATAGATTCCAGCCAGAGCACTAGCCTCTACCTCAATGGTAAATCGTCCGTGTCTGTAGATTAGTTTTTCTTTTTTTTGTCTGGTTAAAGTTATTTTGTGAGGTGGTCGGGTCTTTCCATGATGGAGTATGTTGTTCCTCCATAGCGTAAAGCTGTTGGTACCTGTCGATTTCCCTCAGGATGAGTCTTTCCCACGACAACGACAGGTGTCTGTAGTACAGCCATCTAGCACTCGCGGAATCCACGCAAAAAAATGAACACAAACTTGCAGTCCCAGCCGTAAAGGCTAACCGTGTCGTGGAATCCTTAGCAACAAAACTTTAGTTCGGATTAAAATCGATTTAATGAAAATGTTTTAATATAAACAACAAACCAAGTGTAGACAGTACAATGTTCTGTTGCGCATAATATTGCATAATATTGTTATTGACAACCCTGTTCTTCACACACAGGGGGAGTTCCTCAACTATGACATCATGCTGGGTGTGAACCAGGGGGAGGGGCTTAAGTTTGTTGACGGGATGGTCAATGGGGAGGATGGCGTCTCCGGCGACGATTTTGACTTTGCAGTGTCAGACTTCGTGGACAGTCTCTACGGCTACCCGGAGGGGAAGGTAGGCTGCAGGAAAATGTCTATCCACATCCAGTGCTTCTATGCAGTTGCTGGAGGGCAAAGAATATGTTCAGCAAAAAGTAAAAATAGACTCTGCCTACTGCAATCCATCTATGCTCCCATGTGCTTTATTGACAAGGTATTTTTTATCCTTGCGGTAGGACACGTTGAGAGAGAGCATCAAGTTCATGTACACAGACTGGGCCGACCGGGAGAACCCTGAAACCCGGCGGAAGACGCTAGTCGCTCTGTTCACTGATCACCAGTGGGTGGCGCCGGCGGTGGCCACAGCAGACCTCCACGCCCAGTATGGATCGCCAACATACTTCTACTCCTTCTACCACCACTGTCAGAGTGACGTGTCGCCCGCCTGGGCTGACTCCGCCCATGGAGATGAGGTGCCGTATGTGTTCGGTCTGCCGCTGATCGGACCCACGGACCTCTTCAACTGTAACTTCTCTAAAAACGACGTGATGCTCAGCGCCGTGGTCATGACATACTGGACCAACTTCGCCAAGACAGGGTGAGATAAATGTCTTGTATAACTCTTTCTCTAAGAAACATCTCTTACTTTCCTCTAATGAATGGTAAAGTAACTATGATTAACCTTTAAGCTAACTTTTCCTGACTGTGTTTTTCTTCTCTGTCTCAGAGATCCTAACCAGCCAGTGCCCCAGGACACCAAGTTCATCCACACCAAACCCAACCGCTTTGAGGAGGTGGCCTGGGCCAAGTATACCCCCAAGGAACAGCTTTACCTGCACATCGGCCTGAAGCCACGCGTCAGAGACCACTACAGGTAGATACGATAATCACAGACCATTACAGACCACTACAGGTAGATACAATAATCACAGACCACTACAGGTAGATCAAATTATCATAGACCACTACAGCTAGATCAGATCACCACAGACCATTACAGACCACTACAGGTAGATCAGATCATCACAGACCATTACAGACCACTACATGTAGATCAGATCATCACAGACCATTACAGACAACTGCATGTAGATCAGATCATCACAGACCACTACAGGTATATCAGATCATCACAGACCATTACAGACCACTACAGATAGATCAGATAATCACAAACCACTACAGGTAGATCAGATCATCACAGACCACTACAGGTAGATCAGATCATCACAGACCACTACAGGTATATCAGATCATCACAGACCATTACAGACCACTACAGATAGATCAGATAATCACAAACCACTACAGGTAGATCAGATCATCACAAACCACTACAGGTAGATCAGATCATCACAGACCACTACAGGTAGATCAGATCATTACAGACCACTACAGGTAGATCAGATAATCACAAACCACTACAGGTAGATCAGATCATCACAAACCACTACAGGTAGATCAGATCATCACAGACCACTACAGGTAGATCAGATCATCACAGACCACTACAGGTAGATCAGATCATCACAGACCACTACAGGTAGATCAGATCATCACAAACCACTACAGGTAGATCAGATCATCACAGACCACTACAGGTAGATCAGATCATCACAGACCACTACAGGTAGATCAGATCATCACAGACCACTACAGGTAGATCAGATCATCACAGACCACTACCGGTAGATCAGATCATCACAGACCACTACAGGTAGATCAGATCATCACAAACCACTACAGGTAGATCAGATCATCACAAACCACTACAGATAGATCAGATAATCACAAACCACTACAGGTAGATCAGATCATCACAGACCACTACAGGTAGATCAGATCATCACAGACCACTACAGGTAGATCAGATCATCACAGACCACTACAGGTAGATCAGATCATCACAGACCACTACAGGTAGATCAGATCATCACAGACCACTACAGGTAGATCAGATCATTACAGACCACTACAGGTAGATCAGATAATCACAAACCACTACAGGTAGATCAGATCATCACAAACCACTACAGGTAGATCAGATCATCACAGACCACTACAGGTAGATGAGATCATCACAGACCACTACAGGTAGATCAGATCATCACAGACCACTACAGGTAGATCAGATCATCACAGACGACTACAGGTAGATCAGATCATCACAGACCACTACAGGTAGATCAGATCATCACAGACCACTACAGGTAGATCAGATCATCACAGACCACTACAGACCACTACAGTTAGATCAGATCATCACAGACCACTACAGGTAGATCAGATCATCACAGACCACTACAGATAGATCAGATAATCACAAACCACTACAGGTAGATCAGATCATCACAGACCACTACAGGTAGATCAGATCATCACAGACCACTACAGGTAGATCAGATCATCACAGACCACTACAGGTAGATCAGATCATCACAGACCACTACAGGTAGATCAGATCATCACAGACCACTACAGGTAGATCAGATCATCACAGACCACTACAGGTAGATCAGATCATCACAGACCACTACAGGTAGATCAGATCATCACATACCACTACAGGTAGATCAGATCATTACAGACCACTACAGATAGATCAGATCATCACAGACCACTACAGGTAGATCAGATCATCACAAACCACTACAGGTAGATCAGATCATCACAAACCACTACAGATAGATCAGATAATCACAAACCACTACAGGTAGATCAGATCATCACAGACCACTACAGGTAGATCAGATCATCACAGACCACTACAGGTAGATCAGATCATCACAGACCACTACAGGTAGATCAGATCATCACAGACCACTACAGGTAGATCAGATCATCACAGACCACTACAGGTAGATCAGATCATCACAGACCACTACAGGTAGATCAGATCATCACAGACCACTACAGGTAGATCAGATCATCACAGACCACTACAGGTAGATCAGATCATCACAGACCACTACAGGTAGATCAGATCATCACAGACCATTACAGACCACTACAGATAGATCAGATAATCACAAACCACTACAGGTAGATCAGATCATCACAGACCACTACAGGTAGATCAGATCATCACAGACCACTACAGGTAGATCAGATCATCACAGACCACTACAGGTAGATCAGATCATCACAGACCACTACAGGTAGATCAGATCATCACAGACCACTACAGGTAGATCAGATCATCACAGACCACTACAGGTAGATCAGATCATTACAGACCACTACAGATAGATCAGATAATCACAAACCACTACAGGTAGATCAGATCATCACAGACCACTACAGGTAGATCAGATCATCACAGACCACTACAGACCACTACAGTTAGATCAGATCATCACAGACCACTACAGGTAGATCAGATCATCACAGACCACTACAGATAGATCAGATAATCACAAACCACTACAGGTAGATCAGATCATCACAGACCACTACAGGTAGATCAGATCATCATAGACCACTACAGGTAGATCAGATCATCACAGACCACTACAGGTAGATCAGATCATCACAGACCACTACAGGTAGATCAGATCATCACAGACCACTACAGGTAGATCAGATCATCACAAACCACTACAGGTAGATCAGATCATCACAGACCACTACAGGTAGATCAGATCATCACAGACCACTACAGGTAGATCAGATCATCACAGACCACTACAGGTAGATCAGATCATCACAGACCACTACAGGTAGATCAGATCATCACAGACCACTACAGGTAGATCAGATCATCACAGACCACTACAGGTAGATCAGATCATCACAGACCACTACAGGTAGATCAGATCATCACAGACCACTACAGGTAGATCAGATCATCACAGACCACTACAGGTAGATCAGATCATCACAGACCACTATAGGTAGATCAGATCATCACAGACCACTACAGGTAGATCAGATCATCACAGACCACTACAGATAGATCAGATCATCACATACCACTACAGACCACTACAGGTAGATCAGATCATCACAGACCACTACAGGTAGATCAGATCATCACAGACCACTACAGATAGATCAGATAATCACAAACCACTACAGGTAGATCAGATCATCACAGACCACTACAGGTAGATCAGATCATCACAGACCACTACAGGTAGATCATATCATCACAGACCACTACAGGTAGATCAGATCATCACAGACCACTACAGGTAGATCAGATCATCACAGACCACTACAGGTAGATCAGATCATCACAGACCACTACAGGTAGATCAGATCATCACAGACCACTACAGGTAGATCAGATCATCACAGACCACTACAGGTAGATCAGATCATCACAGACCACTACAGGTAGATCAGATCATCATAGACCACTACAGGTAGATCAGATCATCACAGACCACTACAGGTAGATCAGATCATCACAGACCACTACAGGTAGATCAGATCATCAGATCATCACAGACCACTACAGGTAGATCAGATCATCACAGACCACTACAGGTAGATCAGATCATCACAGACCACTACAGGTAGATCAGATCATCACAGACCACTACAGGTAGATCAGATCATCACAGACCACTACAGGTAGATCAGATCATTACAGACCACTACAGGTAGATCAGATCATCACAGACCACTACAGGTAGATCAGATCATCACAAACCACTACAGGTAGATCAGATCATCACAAACCACTACAGATAGATCAGATAATCACAAACCACTACAGGTAGATCAGATCATCACAGACCACTACAGGTAGATCAGATCATCACAGACCACTACAGGTAGATCAGATCATCACAGACCACTACAGGTAGATCAGATCATCACAGACCACTACAGGTAGATCAGATCATCACAGACCACTACAGGTAGATCAGATCATTACAGACCACTACAGGTAGATCAGATAATCACAAACCACTACAGGTAGATCAGATCATCACAAACCACTACAGGTAGATCAGATCATCACAGACCACTACAGGTAGATCAGATCATCACAGACCACTACAGGTAGATCAGATCATCACAGACCACTACAGGTAGATCAGATCATCACAGACCACTACAGGTAGATCAGATCATCACAGACCACTACAGGTATATCAGATCATCACAGACCACTACAGGTAGATCAGATCATCACATACCACTACAGACCACTACAGGTAGATCAGATCATCACAGACCACTACAGGTAGATCAGATCATCACAGACCACTACAGATAGATCAGATAATCACAGACCACTACAGGTAGATCAGATCATCACAGACCACTACAGGTAGATCAGATCATCACAGACCACTACAGGTAGATCAGATCATCACAGACCACTACAGGTAGATCAGATCATCACAGACCACTACAGGTAGATCAGATCATTACAGACCACTACAGATAGATCAGATCATCACAGACCATTACAGACCACTACAGGTAGATCAGATCATCACAGACCACTACAGGTAGATCAGATCATCACAGACCACTACAGGTAGATCAGATCATCACAGACCACTACAGGTAGATCAGATCATCACAGACCACTACAGGTAGATCAGATCATCACAGACCATTACAGACCACTACAGATAGATCAGATAATCACAAACCACTACAGGTAGATCAGATCATCACAGACCACTACAGGTAGATCAGATCATCACAGACCACTACAGGTAGATCAGATCATCACAGACCACTACAGGTAGATCAGATCATCACAGACCACTACAGGTAGATCAGATCATCACAGACCACTACAGGTAGATCAGATCATCACAGACCATTACAGACCACTACAGATAGATCAGATAATCACAAACCACTACAGGTAGATCAGATCATCACAGACCACTACAGGTAGATCAGATCATCACAGACCACTACATGTAGATGTTTCCCTGCCTGCTTTTCTTGCTGCTGCCATATCTTGTTGAATAATGTATAATGAACCACTTTGCACTATTAGCACTTCATGCTAGCAGCACTTGCCACTTTCCCCTTCTATCTGTTTAATGTATAATAACTATAATTTATAATGTATGATGTTATCTTATGTTATTGGGTATATTTTGTCAGATTCCTTGTGAAATGTAGTTTTTCTTGTTATGGATGATGATTCTGCTGCAAAACAAAAAACTTTTCTCTACCTCCAGAGCCACCAAGACAGCGTTCTGGCTGCAGCTGGTTCCCCACCTCCACAACATCAACGAGTTGCTGCAGTACGTGTCCTCTGCAACCCACAGTCCTCCCCAGGACACAACTCCTCACTCCTACACCAAGCGGCTGTCTAAAGGCCTGGGCTTGGGAAGCACGCGCCACCCCAACCCCCCGTCCACACCCCAGGCTCCGGCACTGCAGGGGGAGGAGCTGCAGGTCCCCCACCCCGTCATGGAGGACTACTCCACTGAGCTGAGCGTTACCATCGCAGTGGGAGCCTCACTCCTCTTCCTCAACATCCTGGCCTTCGCTGCTCTGCTCTACAAGAAAGACAAGCGCAAGATGGAACATCGCAGGCCGCCACGCCCACCTCCACGCCATGATATCATCAATGCTGACATCACACACCAGCTGCAGGGGGAGGGGCTTCTGAAGCAGCTGGAGGCTGAGGCCCTGCATCAACACAACACCCTGGAGATACACGACACACACAACATACACCACACGCTGGAGGCTCTTGACACGCTGGACACACAGGACATCTACAACACTCTGGACACCCTGCGACTGACCTGTCCACCAGACTACACCCTGACCCTGAGACGCTCCCCTGACGATGTGCCCCTGATGACTCCCAGGTCTCTGCCCATGACCCCTGGCTCTCACCCCGCCACCCCCATGACCCCCATGACACCTGGATCTGTTGTGGGGATGCAGCCCATGCAGGGCTTTAGTCCTTACAGTAACACACACTTGCCCCATACGCACACGCACACACACCCCAACACACACACACACTCCACCACACGCGTATAACCACAGACAGAGATGGAGCAGGACAGTTTCTCCAGTCCAACTAAGACGACGATCCAGTCTGCCGTGTTGCATGTGTAGAACACTGAGGGAGTGGAAGTGATGAACTCTGAGAGAGGGAGTAATGTGCATCAGTAAATGGAACATTATAAATGGGAACATCCAGAATGGCTGCCAATATGGTCCATACATCATGGAAACATTGCTTGTCTATAAGCTGCATCAAAAATGGTCTGGGTTGCCGTGTGACTTGCTCTGGAGTGGTGCTTCTGGGTTGTGCAGCTCAGATCAGACTACTGACTGAACCACTCTGGGAAAAACTTGAAGAACCAGTGAAATTTGAATGTAGAATTTTTCAATTGCAATGAAATCCTTCAGAGGCTCAACGTTCCCTGCAGCTCTGTGCTCAGCCTGGCCATAGATGTGGTCTGAAGGATAGGAAAAGACAGACAGTGTGAACAACAGACAGACGGGGAAAGATTCAGACTCTATTCCTGGCCTTTAGGTCAAAGGCCTCTGAAGGGTTCAACAATAACAACTTCAACAGACCAAAGGTCACATCTACCAACCAGCAGTCTGTTCAAATATGTAAATAACTTGTAAACATGATGGAGAAAAGATTGTAAGATTTAAAGGTTTTACTGTTTTATCGCATCAAAATATGTTATTTAAGGCTTTAATTTGAGTTGATTATAAATGTATAGGTCCTCAGAACAAGATGTCATTTTATGCTTACTTCTGACATCTTAACCCTGACCCTAATCCTAACCCTGATTATATCTATGCCCATCCTCTTCTCTGATCCAAGACTTGTACTTGGACATGGAACTGGGTCTGTCCTTGGCCCTCTCTCTGTCATGGTCCCTTACCTTTGTCCTTAGGCTAAAGGCGTCAGCATGCTTTAGTTCGAATGAGGGTGCTCGCATAATCCCTTAAAATACCTTTGTTTGAAAAATTAAAAATAAGCGTCAATAGTACTGTTTGTCCATTTTGAGATGCCGTAGCCACTTCCCCAAAATAGTCAAGAAATCTTTCATTAATTTTGACGTTTTTTGTCAAGGAGATCTAATTCACGCAATTTGACATCTAACTAAAATGTATGGTGCAGTATTTCTCAAGTGAAAAAATCTGCATCAGAACGAGTCGTTTCGAGTTGAATGACAACAGACACTTCATTGAACAATTCCGACGAGGGGGCGTAGACTTCGGCTTGCCTCGCGAAAAACATTTAGTGTGCCTGAACAGTTGAAAAAACCCTTGCCAAAGTCCAAAACAAACAAAAACATTGCAAAGTGTTGTTATAATATATGTACAAACTGTTCTGAACTGTTCTGGAAGCATGCGGACGCCTTAACCCCTGACCTGTAACCACGGACCCTGACTTCTAACCCTGATCCACATCCTAACCTCGACCCTCATCCTAACCTCAACCTGTCTATGAACCCTTATTTCAGTCCCATACCCTAGACCCTTTACCCGAAACGCTGACTTCTAACCCAGAAACTTAACTGATCAGTTGACCTGAAACCGGAATTCAATCATGCTGAAGTCTAAAACGTTACGATTGAATTCCGTCCCGACACATATTCTGCATTTGTGAGCTTTTTGAACCACAAACGTAACCTAAGTAATATCATATACTGTATTGTATTTAAAGAAAGCTGAAACAGTGGATCTGAAACGAGGAATCTTATTTGAAATGCTACCATAGGCTAGATTAGAAGATGTCTTTTTATAGAATTATTTTCAGTTTCTGCGTAAACGGATGGAAGGAGTCTTTGCTGTATGAGAACTTTCTGCTGCATTTTGTTAAATAAAATATATCTGTATCTGACCATTTATATGCTTCTCATATACAGTGCCTTCAGAAAGAATTCACACCCCTTGACTGTTTCCATTTTTTGGTGTTACAGCCTGAATTTAAAATAGATTAAATTGAGATGTTGTGTCACTGGCCTACACATAATACCCCATAATGTCAAAGTGGAATTATGTTTTTAGAAATGTTTACAAAATAATTAAAAATTAAAAGCTGAAATGTCTTGAGTCAATAACTATTCAACCTCTTTGTTATGGCAAGCCTAAATAAGTTCAAGATTGAAAATGTGCTTAACAAGTCACATAATAAGTTGCATGGACTCACTCTGTGTGCAATAATAGTGCTTAACATGATTTTTGAATGACTACCTCATCTCTGTACCCCACACATACAGGGGCTTCTGAAGCAGCTGGAGGCTGAGGCCCTGCATCAACACAACACCCTGGAGATACACGACACACACAACATACACCACACGCTGGAGGCTCTTGACACGCTGGACACACAGGACATCTACAACACTCTGGACACCCTGCGACTGACCTGTCCACCAGACTACACCCTGACCCTGAGACGCTCCCCTGATGATGTGCCCCTGATGACTCCCAGGTCTCTGCCCATGACCCCTGGCGCTCACCCCACCACCCCCATGAACCCATGACACCTGGATCTGTTGTGGGCGTGCATCCCAACTAAGACGACGATCCAGTCTGCCGTGTAGAACACTGAGGGAGTGGAAGTGATGAACTCTGAGAGAGGGAGTAATGTGCATCAGTAAATGGAACATTATAAATGGGAACATCCAGAATGGCTGCCAATATGGTCCACACATCATGGAAACATTGCTTGTCTATAAGCTGCATCAAAAATGGTCTGGGTTGCCGTGTGACTTGCTCTGGAGTGGTGCTTCTGGGTTGTGCAGCTCAGATCAGACTACTGACTGAACCACTCTGGGAAAAACTTGAAGAACCAGTGAAGTTTGAATGTAGACATTTTCAATTGCAATGAAATCCTTCAGAGAATCAATGTTCCCTGCAGCTCTGTGCTCAGCCTGGCCATAGATGTGGTCTGAAGGATAGGAAAAGACAGACAGTGTGAACAACAGACAGACGGGGAAAGATTCAGACTCTATTCCTGGCCTTTAGGTCAAAGGCCTCTGAAGGGTTCAACAATAACAACTTCAACAGACCAAAGGTCACATCTACCAACCAGCAGTCTGTTCAAATATGTAAATAACTTGTAAACATGATGGAGAAAAGATTGTAAGATTTAAAGGTTTTACTGTTTTATCGCATCAAAATATGTTATTTAAGGCTTTAATTGGAGTTGACTATAAATGTATAGGTCCTCAGAACAAGATGTCATTTTACACTTACTTCTGACATCTTAACCCTGATCCTAATCCTAACCCTGATTATATCTATGCCCATCCTCTTCTCTGATCCGAGACTTGTACTTGGACATGGAACTGGGTCTGTCCTTGGCCCTCTCTCTGTCATGGTCCCTTACCTTTGTCCTTAGGCTAAAGGCGTCAGCATGCTTTAGTTCGAATGAGGGTGCTCGCATAATCCCTTAAAATACCTTTGTTTGAAAAATAAAAAATAAGCGGCAATAGTACGGTTTGTCCATTTTGAGATGCCGTAGCCACTTCCCCAAAATAGTCCATTTTGAATGACTACCTCATCTCTGTACCCCACACATACAATTATCTGTAAGATCCCTCAGTCGAGCAGTGAATTTCAAACACAGATTCAACCACAAAGACCAGGGAGGTTTTCCAATGCCTCGCAAAGAAGGGCACCTATTGGTAAATGTGTAAAAATGTCAAAAGCAGACGTATATCCCTTTGAGCATGGTGAAGTTATTCATTACACTTTGGATGGTGAATCAATACACCCAGTCACTACAAAGATGCAGGCGCCCTTCTTAACTCAGTTGCCGGAGAGGAAGGAAACTGCTCAGGGATTTCACCACGAGGCCAATGGTGACTTTAGAACAGTTACAGAGTTTAATGGCTGTGATGGGAGAAAACTGATGATGGATCAACAACATTGTAGTTACTCCACAATACTAACATAAATGACAGAGTGAAAAGAAGGAAGCCTGTACATCATACAAATATTCCAAAACATGCATATTGTTTCCAAAAAGGCACTAAAGTAAAATGTAACTTTATGTCCTGAATACAAGGCATTATGTTTGTGGCAAATCCAACACATCACTGAGTACCACTCTTCATATTTTCAAGCATGGTGGTGACGGCATAATATTGTGTGCTTATATTCGGGAAGGACGAGGGAGTTTTTTGGATTAAACAAATCAGAATAGAATTAAGCACAGGAAAATCTGTTGCTCAAGGTGATTCTAACATGTATTGACTCAGGGGTGTGAATACTTATGCAAATTGGATATTTCTGAATTTAATATTCAATAAATTTGCAAACATTTCAAAAAAACATGTTTTCACTTTGTCATTATTGTGTGTAGGTGAGACTTTTTTTTTTAAATCAATTTTGAATTCCGTCTGTAAAACAACAAAATGTGGAATAAGTCAAGGGTTCTGAATAGTTTCTGAAGGCACTGCATCTACTGTACTCTCATAGGTTTACTGTCTTCTGGGATAAAAAAATCCTGATGTTCCTAAACAAAACCACTGTTTCTATCCCCAGGACGGACACGCACACATGTTTTGCTCTTGTCACGCCCTGATCTGTTTCACCTGTCCTTGTGCTTGTCTCCATCCCCTCCTCCCCTCCCATCTTCCCCACTTATCCAATGGGTATTTATACCTGTGTTTACTGTCTGTCTGGGCCAGTTTGTCTTGTTTGTTCAAGTCAACCAGCGTTTTGTGTTTCTCAGCTCAGCCCTTGCCTGTCTTGACCCTGTACCCAGCCGCCTGACCACTCTGCCTGTCCCTGACCCTGCCTGCCTGCAGTCCTGTGCCTTTGCTCCACCTCTGGATTACCGACCTCTGCCAGACCTGACTCTGAGCTTGCCTGTCGTCCTGTACCTTGGCCTCTACTCTGGATTATCGACCCCTTCCTGCCTTGACCTGTTGTTTGCCTGTCCCTGTTGTTACAATAAACATTTTTACCTCACACAGTCTGCACTTGGGTCTTACCTTGATTCCTGATAGTACGAACTGGCCATGACTGACCCAGCAGACTTGGACCAGCTCCGCAACATCATCTCCTCCCAAGGAGCCACCATTGGTAGGCACGAGGAGTTGCTTTGCGATCTGATGGAAGGGTTCCAGGACATGGCCGAACGTCACGACGTAGCCTTGGACACATTGTGGGAACAATTCCGTGGGTTGCTTAAGACGCAGCCTACCACGATGGTAACCTCCCAACCCCTCAGTAACCCAGCTGGTAGCGGCGCCGTCACCCCGGTTTACCGGGAACCCCGCTTACCTCCCCCGGAGCGCTACGACGGAGATTCCAGAACCTGACAGGCCTTTCTCTCCCAGTGCTAACTCGTTTTTGAGCTGGAGCCTTTTTCGTTCCCCTCGGACTGCTTGAAGATAGTGTACATTTTTATGCTGATGTCCGGGAGGGCACTCGCCTGAGCCACGGTGGTGTGGGAGCAACAGTCTGCCTCAGTCTGGAGGTATTCGTGGCGGAGATGAGAAGTTTTCGAGGCTCCGGTGTCCGGGAGAGAGGCTGCCTGGAAGTTACTCCAGCTTCGGCAGGACGCCCTCAGTGCGGCAGACTATGTGGTGGAGTTCCGCACGCTAGCAGCAGAGGGTACCTGGAACCCGGAAACGCTGTTCAACATGTTCCTGCACAGATTATCGGAGGAGGTAAAGGATGAGCTGGCAGCCCGAGAACTACCGACGGATCTCGACTCACTCATCGCTCTAACCATCCGGATCGATGGTCGGCTATGGGAACATAGGAGGGAGAAGAGGACCGATTGCGGTCCCAATCGCTCACTCAGGGATCCCACCTTGCATCTGATGAACCCGGGCGTCTATGTCCCCGAGAGAATCCAAGCTTACCCGAGTCCCTCCAAGAGCCTCCGGAGACTGCCGATTCACCTCTTCCCGAGCCGATGCAGCTAGGCTGTCTCCATTCAACCGTGTACGCAGACATGAGACCCAGAGTTGTCTGTATTGCTGTACTGCCAGTCATTTTGTATCTACCTGTCCCTTCAAGAGACCTAGCTCATTCGTTGGAGTGAGTACACTGGTGGGTCTTAAAGATAATTGTTATTCTCCCCTTACTCGCCCCTCTCTCCATGCCACCTTGCTGTGGGGCGACCAGTCCGAGTCTCTCCAGGTACTGATTGACTCGTGGGCCGATGTGAGTCTCATGGATGTTACCCTTGCGTCCGACCTGGGCATTCCTACTCAACCCCTCTCCATTCCCATTGGTGTTAGAGCGCTGGACGGGCGCTCTATAGGTCAGGTCACCCACCAGACCACCCCCGTCGACCTACGAGTGTCGGAGAACCACAGCAAGACAATCCAATTCCTGCTGGTTGAGTCTCTGCAGGTTCCTGTGGTATTGAGATTCTCTTGGCTCCAGCGATACAATCCCTCCATTGACTGGGCTACTTGTGCCATCGTGGGCTGGAACCCATCCTGCCACACTCACTGCCTGAAGTCAGCTCTGCCTGCCCAGGGACGTCTTCCTGGGGGCTTGGAAATTGTCCCGGACCTGTCCGCCAGCTCCGCAGAGTACCATGCCCACCGGGAGTAGTTCAGTAAGGCCCTGGCCACTTCGCTTCAACAGCACCGACCGGTATTCAAGAAGGTCAAGCCTGAGGTGCTGGCACGCCGCTATAGTGCTGAGCTAAACGACTACCGCCCCGTAGCACTCACTTCCGTCATCATGAAGTGCTTTGAGAGACTAGTCAAGGACCATATCACCTCCACCCTAGCTGACACCCTAGACCCACTCCAATTTGCTTACTGCCCAAATAGGTCCACAGACGATGCAATCTCAACCACACTGCCCTAACCCATCTGGACAAGAGGAATACCTATGTGAGAATGCTGTTCATCGACTACAGCTCGGCATTCAACACCATAGTACCCTCCAAGCTCGTCATCAAGCTCGAGACCCTGGGTCTCGACCCCGCCCTGTGCAACTGGGTACTGGACTTCCTGACGGGCCGCCCCCAGGTGGTGAGGGTAGGCAACAACATCTCCACCCCGCTGATCCTCAACACTGGGGCCCCACAAGGGTGCGTTCTGAGCCCTCTCCTGTACTCCCTGTTCACCCACGACTGCGTGGCCACGCACGCCTCCAACTCAATCATCAAGTTTGCGGACGACACAACAGTGGTAGGCTTGATTACCAACAACGATGAGACGGCCTACAGGGAGGAGGTGAGGGCCCTCGGAGTGTGGTGTCAGGAAAATAACCTCACACTCAACGTCCACAAAACTAAGGAGATGATTGTGGACTTCAGGAAACAGCAGAGGGAACACCCCCCTATCCACATCGATGGAACAGTAGTGGAGAGGGTAGTAAGTTTTAAGTTCCTCGGCATACACATCACAGACAAACTGAATTGGTCCACTCACACAGACAGCATCGTGAAGAAGGCGCAGCAGCGCCTCTTCAACCTCAGGAGGCTGAAGAAATTCGGCTTGTCACCAAAAGCACTCACAAACTTCTACAGATGCACAATCGAGAGCATCCTGGCGGGCTGTATCACCGCCTGGTACGGCAACTGCTCCGCCCACAACCGTAAGGCTCTCCAGAGGGTAGTGAGGTCTGCACAACGCATCACCGGGGCAAACTACCTGCCCTCCAGGACACCTACACCACCCGATGTTACAGGAAGGCCATAAAGATCATCAAGGACAACAACCACCCGAGCCACTGCCTGTTCACCCCGCTATCATCCAGAAGGCGAGGTCAGTACAGGTGCATCAAAGCTGGGACCGAGAGACTGAAAAACAGCTTCTATCTCAAGGCCATCAGACTGTTAAACAGCCACCACTAACATTGAGTGGCTGCTGCCAACACACTGACACTGACTCAACTCCAGCCACTTTAATAATGGGAATTGATGGGAAATGATGTAAAATATATCACTAGCCACTTTAAACAATGCTACCTAATATAATGTTACATACCCTACATTATTAATCTCATATGTATACGTATATACTGTACTCTATATCATCTACTGCATCCTTATGTAATACATGTATCACTAGCCACTTTAACTATGCCACTTTGTTTACATACTCATCTCATATGTATATACTGTAATCGATACCATCTACTGTATCTTGCCTATGCTGCTCTGTACCATCACTCATTCATATATCTTTATGTACATATTATTTATCCCCTTACACTGTGTATAAGACAGTAGTTTTGGAATTGTTAGTTAGATTACTTGTTGGTTATTACTGCATTGTCGGAACTAGAAGCACAAGCATTTCGCTACACTCGCATTAACATCTGCTAACCATGTGTATGTGACAAATAAAATTTGATTTGAAACCTTCCGTATTCCTCCAACTTTTTCTGTGTCTAGAGTCAAAACCATGTCTGACTGCCCCTTGTCTTTTGTTTCTAGGCCCACCCCCCCTTATCATCGATGGCCAGCCAGCATACACGGTGAGACACCTCCTGGGGGTTCGACCACGGGGCAGGGGTTTCCAGTACCTGGTTGACTGGGAGGGTTATGGCCCAGAGGAGAGGTGCTGGGTGTCCTCTAAAGACATCCTGGACCTGGCCCTCATCGCCGGCACCCCAGTCAACCAGGTATTTGCCCAGGCGTCCTTTTAAGGGAGGAGTGTGTTTTCTGTCTGTCTGGGCCAGTTCTTCTTGTTTGTTCAAGTCAACCAGTGTTTTGTGTCTCAGCTCCTGTTTTTACAGTCTCTCTTTTCTCGCCCTCCTGGTTTTGACCCTTGCCTGTCCTGACCCTGTACCCGCCCGCCTGACCACTCTGCCTATCCCTGAGCCTGCCTGCCGTTCTGTACCTTTGGTCCACCTCTGGATTACCGACCTCTGCCTGACCTGACCCTGAGCCTGCCTGTCATCCTGTACCTTGGCCTCTACACTGGATTATCTACCCCTGCCTGCCTTGACCTGTCATTTGCCTGCCCCTGTTACAATAAACATTGTTACTTCACACATTCTGTACTTGGGTCTTACCTTGATTACTTATAGTTCACTTTAGATCCTCATGGGGAGTTATGAGAAGAAAATCATCAGTGCTCTTTCTGATGGAAATTAAATTGTCGTTCTGGAGAGGAATTTTGAGGGAAAATGTGAAGCTGGAGATTAAGTGATTAAGCATTCGCTCTACATCCAACGAACAATAGCTCACAAGGGCTGAATTACAATGACTCTCTTCTCCTCTTTCTCATTCATCACTAGCCACTCCACCCCCTTTTTGCATCGCTATTTTCGGATTGTGCTCTCCTTTGAATGGGAGCATGATGCTGTAACCTTGCAGAATAATACCTTATTTTCCTTCTGACACACTAAAGGGGAGTTTTTCTATTTACAGAGATGAAATAATAGGAGGCTTTTCACAATGCACATTTTCCTGCTTAGGCCAGATCTAAAAGCTAAGCTGCCCTGGTCTGGAGCAGGGTCACTGTCTGTTTGGTGTTAGCCCCAGAAATGTCCCCAAATTTCCAGTGTGAAATGTAAAAATATTTAGTAGGCATCAACATTTATTTAGTTTCTCGTGGACGTAACTGATACCGTAGAATCTGTTAATTATGGAATGGAATGTGTGGGATAACAAGCAGCAGTAATTCTGGTGTATGGGTTTTTCTTCACTGGTTATTTGGACAAATCATAATTTCGCAGGTGTTAGCATCTTTTGAATTTCTGAAGGGGAGGGGATATTCACCTGTAAGTTACAAAGAGAGAGGGTGAAGCTCCTCATTCTGGTTCCGGTCCTTGTTCTAGCATTTCTTGATCCCCTCTCTTAACATGTATAGAGCCACAACTTCATTGAGAAGCTGACCAATTACGTGAGACTTTAGTTCTGGGTTAACCCGAGATTAACATTTATTCTCCAATTACACTGCATCACCATTACTACATTTGGATATTTTCTCTAAGTAATTTGTTTGTTCTGGTGCCTAGAAAGGCTGGAGTTGTCACAAAATACTAAAAAAAACAATATAGGGTTCTTGAAACTTCATGATTTATACTTATTTCTTTCTCTCTCTCCATCTCTTCCTTCTCTCACATCCTGGCAACAGTAATTACACTAAGGGACCTGAACAGAATGCCTTTTCCCATGGAGCCCTTCTCTGCCCTAGATAGATACTGTTGCCCATGCCGCACGCATGCGCACGCATGCGCACGCACGCACGCACGCACGCACGCACGCACGCACGCACGCACGCACACACACACACACACACACACAACTATATATACATACAGGTCAGGTGAAGGTGCTGAATGTTTTCTGAGAACCGAAGTGAAACTCGGAAATACGTTATTATATCTGAGATTACATTTTCATTATGTATGAAACGGTAATAGAGTAATTCCATGTTAAATCCTTTAAGAAGCCTTATTCCCTTATTCTGAGTTTGTGTTTAATTGTTGCCTGAGGCTTAGTGACCAAGCTGTGCTTTGATGCTGGAGTTTGTTTATCTTTAAAACTGCATCTCTGTTCTATTTCTGTTCTGCTGCCGCAGCTGATACAAGAACTAAACAGATTTTTTAAAGATGAAATGAAACTGCAGCCAAAGCTCTTGGTGCTGTGCATCTGGCTTATAGGGCCTTTATTGAGATACTCAATAGTCCATCGGGTCTACAGACAATTTTATTAATATAGGCATTAGTCCTTCAAAGCTAACTCAGTAGTTATGACATTTATGAACCATTAGGCCATCAGACATAATCTTTCTGCAGGGATAATGTAGTTTATTAGTCCATTAGAGACAAATCCACCAAATAGAAATACACAAAGACAGAAAACGTAGGTCTGAAATAATATCCTTAAACAGCGACTGCCTTTAAAAAGCAACTAATCCCTTTGAAAAGGGCCTATGTGGCATTGACATGAGTCAGAAAACACTTATTCCAGTGTCAAAATTGACTACAAAGTGTAAATAGGATAATTTTGGTCATAAAGTCAGTCTCGCCTAAAACTGAGTTTGGAGCATCTGTGAGTCACGACAAATAAATTAAGGCTGGGTTTTGATTCGAAGATGTTCAGTTGCCCACTAATATGGGGTGAACAGCTGCAAGATTGCCTTTTTAAGTTGAGAAATACTACATCAAAGATAGATAGATGTAGAACTGCACAGCTAAAATGTCCAAATTAATTACAGATTGCTTGAGTTATCTTAGAGTCATTCTGGGGATTTTGAGGAAGTGAAATAGGCTTCCGCGTGCGTCTACAGTGTCTCATGGGGGACAAACATCATTAACCAAACACGGAATAGGTCAAGAAACACTCCTGCAAGACTGAAATCTCCTTTTTCAAATAAGCAACAGAAAAACACACGTGACAATTGGCGTGTTCAGTGGCACTTTAACTGTACTGTACATAACAATCCCCAACTCTCACACATTGAGAAAAAGCTCCATAGTCCAAATATGTAGGGCTAAAGTATACTCTATTGTATTAACAATGTATGAGGGGACACTATGGTCTAAGTGCTATATGTTTGGACTTCGGAGTCAAAATGAATGAATAAACCATTCAAGTGGTTGTCCAACTATCTGTGTGCTAATATCAACAAATGCCACTAGGTGTCCGTCTTGCTTCATATTCCCAAGAGGATAATAATAAAGCAGGTGAAATGTAGCCTGATGACTCACACTAAATTATTCTGTTGCTCTGTCTGAGACTGCCATCATTGGTCGATTGTGGTGACCAGGGGCGTTGTACAAAACAAAGTCATCAGCGATTGGATCGGCTCGAACCAATCAGAGTATTAAAGCCAATGATGAATTTTCAAACTACCGCATTACCAAACTTTGTTCTGGCTCTTGACCAACCCATCGTTTTGTGGACCAATCAGACGGCCCTGAATGTGTTCGTACTTAAATGTAAATGTATTTGGTGAAGGGTCAGGAAGGTACTCAGATCCAGACTCATTGCAGAGAAGAAACTAATGTTTGCGGGTGTGGCGTAGCATTTGACCGGAGCACGGAGTCTGGGTAGCCAGGCAAAGTGAAATGTTGAATAAACGGACAATTGCACAAGAGTACAATATAAAAAATCTGTGAAAATATTTTTTAATTTTTTATTGTACCCTAAATCTCTCCAGCTGAGCCTAAATGTTTGATAACTATTCAGTAACAGGTCACACTTTATACAAATGAGCCCAAAAGGGTTTATATCAACAACAAAAAAAACAACAAAAAAGTACAGTAGGATCTACTGCTTCACAGATCATGTGTGTCTATGTTCAGTTCACAGGGCCCTGTGTGGGTGTGACTGATGTGTGTGTGTGTGTTCTGGCTGGTGTACGTGTGTACCATTCACATTGCCTGTCCTCTGGTGGATGAGTGTGTGTGTGTGTGTGTGTGTGTGTGTGTGTGTGTGTGTGTGTGTGTGTGTGTGTGTGTGTGTGTGTGTGTGTGTGTGTGTGTGTGTTTGTGTGTGTGTCATTCAGGCAGGAAGGAAGTTTGGCTTTAAAAGCTTTTACTGTTCTCAAGGCAAACACTCACTGTCCAAGTGAAGAAACACACACTTCCCATCTGAATAAAGAGAGTGGACCTCTACAGCAGTGGGGAAACTGTCAGTGAGGAAGATAGAGTAACTGGGTTTACAGAGATCAGAGGTGATGACCTCTAGACAGACAGAGTAACTCCACCCACTGAGGTCAGCCTCTATAACTTCCACCTCTTTGATGTCTCAGCTACGTGTGTGGGTGTTTGTGTGTGTTTGTGTGTGTCAGTCAGTCAAGTCAGTCAGTCAGTCCTCTTCTCCCAGGGCCCCTTGGTTTAGTGGGCTGCTCACCCACTCTGGAGGGGCTGTGGCATTAGGGGTAGTTTTAGTGTTAGGGGTCCTGGAAAGTGGTCAGCTCTAATGTGGGGCATCATTCAGATGGTGTGTGTTGCAACTTTACTAAACAGCTGTAAACAGAGTAACTGTAAGTGATTATAGACTCTGAGGTGGTTTCACTCACTAAATCACCACACACAGGCTTGTGTGTACAGTAATCTTCTAGGGTCAGGACTCAGGAGAGGAGAGAATCACTCTCCTTGCTCCAAAGACATACGACAGCTGTAGCAGTAGAGAGAGTCGGTGTGTGACATGTGCTGACAGGTCCTGCAAAGCCTCTGGTTGTTTTTATCTTTTTACCGTCAGTGACCAGCAGCCCTGCTTTCTCCTGCACACACCCTCCTCTTTCTCATGCATACACCCTTTTCTTTCTCCTGCAGAAACCCTCCTCTTTCTCCTGCAGAAACCCTCCTCTTTCTCCTGCACACACCCTCCTCTTTCTCCTGCAGAAACCCTCCTCTTTCTCCCGCAGAAACCCTCCTCTTTCTCCTGCACACACCCTCCTCTTTCTCCTGCAGACACCCTCCTCTTTCTCCTGCAGAAACCCTCCTATTTCTCCTGCAGACACCCTCCTCTTTCTCCTGCAGACACCCTCCTCTTTCCCCTGCAGAAACCCTCCTCTTTCTCCTGCAGACACCCTCCTCTTTCCCCTGCAGACACTCTCCTCTTTCTCCTGCAGACACCCTTCTCTTTCTCCTGCAGAAATCCTCCTCTTTCTCCTACAGAAACCCTCAGCTTAATCCTGCAGAAACCCTCCTCTTTCTCCTGCAGAAACCCTGCGCTTTTTCCTGCAGACACCCTCCTCTTCTCCTGCAGACACCCTCCTCTTTCCCCTGCAGAAACCCTGCTCTTTCTCCCGCAGAAACCCTCCTCTTTCCCCTGCAGACACTCTCCTCTTCTCCTGCAGACACCCTCCTCTTTCCCCTGCAGACACTCTCCTCTTTCCCCTGCAGACACTCTCCTCTTCTCCTGCAGACACCCTCCTCTTTCCCCTGCAGACACCCTCCTCTTTCTCCTGCAGACACTCTCCTCTTCTCCTGCAGACACCCTCCTCTTTCCCCTGCAGACACTCTCCTCTTTCCCCTGCAGACACTCTCCTCTTCTCCTGCAGACACCCTCCTCTTTCCCCTGCAGACACCCTCCTCTTTCTCCTGCAGACACTCTCCTCTTTCTCCTGCAGACACCCTCCTCTTTCTCCTGCAGACACGCCCCTCTTTCTCCTACAGACACCCTCATATTTCTCCTGCAGAAACCCTCCTCTTTCTCCTGCAGACACCCTCCTCTTTCTCCTGCAGACACTCCCCTCTTTCTCCTGCAGACACCCTCCTCTTTCTCCTGCAGACACCCTCCTCTTTCTCCTGCAGACACTCTCCTCTTTTTCCTGCAGACACTCTCCTCTTTTTCCTGCAGAAACCCTTCGCTTTCTCCTGCAGACACCCTCATATTTCTCCTGCAGACACCCTCCTCTTTCTCCTGCAGACACCCTCCTCTTTCCCCTGCAGACACTCTCCTCTTTCTCCTGCAGACACCCTCCTCTTCTCCTGCAGACACCCTCCTCTTTCCCCTGCAGACACTCTCCTCTTTCCCCTGCAGACACTCTCCTCTTTCCCCAGGAGACACTCTCCTCTTCTCCTGCAGACACCCTCCTCTTTCCCCTGCAGACACCCTCCTCTTTCTCCTGCAGACACTCTCCTCTTTCTCCTGCAGACACCCTCCTCTTTCTCCTACATACACTCTCCTCTTTCCCCTGCAGAAACCCTGCTCTTTCTCCTGCAGAAACCCTCCTCTTTCCCCTGCAGACACTCTACTCTTCTCCTGCAGACACCCTCCTCTTTCCCCTGCAGACACTCTCCTCTTCTCCTGCAGACACCCTCCTCTTTCCCCTGCAGACACTCTACTCTTCTCCTGCAGACACCCTCCTCTTTCCCCTGCAGACACTCTCCTCTTCTCCTGCAGACACCCTTCTCTTTCTCCACCAGAAACCCTCCTCTTTCTCCTGCAGACACCCTCCTCTTTCTCCTGCAGACACTCCCCTCTTTCTCCTGCAGACACCCTCCTCTTCTCCTGCAGACACCCTCCTCTTTCCCCTGCAGACACTCTCCTCTTTCTCCTGCAGACACCCTCCTCTTCTCCTGCAGACACCCTCCTCTTTCCCCTGCAGACACTCTCCTCTTTCCCCTGCAGACACTCTCCTCTTCTCCTGCAGACACCCTCCTCTTTCCCCTGCAGACACCCTCCTCTTTCTCCTGCAGACACTCTCCTCTTTCTCCTGCAGACACCCTCCTCTTTCTCCTACATACACTCTCCTCTTTCCCCTGCAGAAACCCTGCTCTTTCTCCCGCAGAAACCCTCCTCTTTCCCCTGCAGACACTCTACTCTTCTCCTGCAGACACCCTCCTCTTTCCCCTGCAGACACTCTCCTCTTTCCCCTGCAGACACTCTCCTCTTCTCCTGCAGACACCCCCTCTTTCCCCTGCAGACACCCTCCTCTTTCTCCTGCAGACACTCTCCTCTTTCTCCTGCAGACACCCTCCTCTTTCTCCTGCAGACACGCCCCTCTTTCTCCTACAGACACCCTCATATTTCTCCTGCAGACACCCTTATCTTTCTCCTGCAGAAACCCTCCTCTTTCTCCTGCAGACACCCTCCTCTTTCTCCTGCAGACACTCCCCTCTTTCTCCTGCAGACACCCTCCTCTTTCTCCTGGAGACACCGTCCTCTTTCTCCTGCAGACACTCTCCTCTTTTTCCTGCAGACACTCTCCTCTTTTTCCTGCAGAACCCTTCGCTTTCTCCTGCAGACACCCTCATATTTCTCCTGCAGACACCCTCCTCTTTCTCCTGCAGACACCCTTCGCTTTCTCCTGAAGAAACCATCCTCTTTCTCCTGCAGAAACCCTGCGCTTTTTCCTTCAGACACCCTCCTCTTCTCCTGCAGACACCCTCCTCTTTCCCCTGCAGACACTCTCCTCTTTCTCCTGCAGACACCCTCCTCTTCTCCTGCAGACACCCTCCTCTTTCCCCTGCAGACACTCTCCTCTTTCCCCTGCAGACACTCTCCTCTTCTCCTGCAGACACCCTCCTCTTTCCCCTGCAGACACCCTCCTCTTTCTCCTGCAGACACTCTCCTCTTTCTCCTGCAGACACCCTCCTCTTTCTCCTACATACACTCTCCTCTTTCTCCTGCAGAAACCCTTCGCTTTCTCCTGCAGACACCCTCCTCTTTCCCCTGCAGAAACCCTGCTCTTTCTCCCGCAGAAACCCTCCTCTTTCTCCTGCAGACACCCTCCTCTTTCCCCTGCAGACACTCTCCTCTTTCTCCTGCAGACACCCTTCTCTTTCTCCTGCAGAAACCCTCCTCTTTCTCCTACAGAAACCCTCAGCTTAATCCTGCAGAAACCCTCCTCTTTCTCCTGCAGAAACCCTGCGCTTTTTCCTGCAGACACCCTCCTCTTCTCCTGCAGACACCCTCCTCTTTCCCCTGCAGACACTCTCCTCTTCTCCTGCAGACACCCTCCTCTTTCCCCAACAGACACCCTCCTCTTTCTCCTGCAGACACTCTCCTCTTTCTCCTGCAGACACCCTCCTCTTTCTCCTACATACACTCTCCTCTTTCTCCTGCAGAAACCCTTCGCTTTCTCCTGCAGACACCCTCCTCTTTCCCCTGCAGAAACCCTGCTCTTTCTCCCGCATAAACCCTCCTATTTCTCCTGCAGACACCCTCCTCTTTCCCCTGCAGACACTCTCCTCTTTCTCCTGCAGACACCCTTCTCTTTCTCCTGCAGAAACCCTCCTCTTTCTCCAACAGAAACCCTTCGCTTTCTCCTGCAGACACCCTCATATTTCTCCTGCAGACACCCTCCTCTTTCTCCTGCAGACACGCCCCTCTTTCTCCTACAGACACCCTCATATTTCTCCTGCAGACACCCTTCTCTTTCTCCTGCAGAAACCCTCCTCTTTCTCCTGCAGACACTCTCCTCTTTCTCCTGCAGACACCCTCCTCTTCTCCTGCAGACACCCTCCTCTTTCCCCTGCAGACACTCTGCTCTTTCCCCTGCAGACACTCTCCTCTTCTCCTGCAGACACCCTCCTCTTTCCCCTGCAGACACCCTCCTCTTTCTCCTGCAGACACTCTCCTCTTTCTCCTGCAGACACCCTCCTCTTTCTCCTACATACACTCTCCTCTTTCCCCTGCAGAAACCCTGCTCTTTCTCATGCAGAAACCCTCCTCTTTCCCCTGCAGACACTCTACTCTTCTCCTGCAGACACCCTCCTCTTTCCCCTGCAGACACCCTCCTCTTTCTCCTGCAGACACTCTCCTCTTTCTCCTGCAGACACCCTCCTCTTTCTCCTGCAGACACGCCCCTCTTTCTCCTACAGACACCCTCATATTTCTCCTGCAGACACCCTTCTCTTTCTCCTGCAGAAACCCTCCTCTTTCTCCTGCAGACACCCTCCTCTTTCTCCTGCAGACACTCCCCTCTTTCTCCTGCAGACACCCTCCTCTTCTCCTGCAGACACCCTCCTCTTTCCCCTGCAGACACTCTCCTCTTTCTCCTGCAGACACCCTCCTCTTCTCCTGCAGACACCCTCCTCTTTCCCCTGCAGACACTCTCCTCTTTCCCCTGCAGACACTCTCCTCTTCTCCTGCAGACACCCTCCTCTTTCCCCTGCAGACACCCTCCTCTTTCTCCTGCAGACGCTCTCCTCTTTCTCCTGCAGACACCCTCCTCTTTCTCCTACATACACTCTCCTCTTTCCCCTGCAGAAACCCTGCTCTTTCTCCCGCAGAAACCCTCCTCTTTCCCCTGCAGACACTCTACTCTTCTCCTGCAGACACCCTCCTCTTTCCCCTGCAGACACTCTCCTCTTTCCCCTGCAGACACTCTCCTCTTCTCCTGCAGACACCCTCCTCTTTCCCCTGCAGACACCCTCCTCTTTCTCCTGCAGACACTGTCCTCTTTCTCCTGCAGACACCCTCCTCTTTCTCCTGCAGACACGCCCCTCTTTCTCCTACAGACACCCTCATATTTCTCCTGCAGACACCCTTCTCTTTCTCCTGCAGACACCCTCCTCTTTCTCCTGCAGACACTCCCCTCTTTCTCCTGCAGACACCCTCCTCTTTCTCCTGCAGACACCCTCCTCTTTCTCCTGCAGACACTCTCCTCTTTTTCCTGCAGACACTCTCCTCTTTTTCCTGCAGAAACCCTTCGCTTTCTCCTGCAGACACCCTCATATTTCTCCTGCAGACACCCTCCTCTTTCTCCTGCAGACACCCTTCGCTTTCTCCTGAAGAAACCATCCTCTTTCTCCTGCAGAAACCCTACTCTTTCTCCTACAGAAACCCTCAGCTTAATCCTGCAGAAACCCTCCTCTTTCTCCTGCAGAAACCCTGCGCTTTTTCCTGCAGACACCCTCCTCTTCTCCTGCAGACACCCTCCTCTTTCCCCTGCAGAAACCCTGCTCTTTCTCCCGCAGAAACCCTACTCTTTCTCCTACAGAAACCCTCAGCTTAATCCTGCAGAAACCCTCCTCTTTCCCCTGCAGACACTCTCCTCTTTCTCCTGCATACACTCTCCTCTTTCTCCTGCAGAAACCCTTCGCTTTCTCCTGCAGACACCCTCCTCTTTCCCCTGCAGAAACCCTGCTCTTTCTCCCGCAGAAACCCTCCTCTTTCTCCTGCAGACACCCTCCTCTTTCCCCTGCAGACACTCTCCTCTTTCTCCTGCAGACACCCTTCTCTTTCTCCTGCAGAAACCCTCCTCTTTCTCCTACAGAAACCCTCAGCTTAATCCTGCAGAAACCCTCCTCTTTCTCCTGCAGAAACCCTGCGCTTTTTCCTGCAGACACCCTCCTCTTCTCCTGCAGACACCCTCCTCTTTCCCCTGCAGACACTCTCCTCTTCTCCTGCAGACACCCTCCTCTTTCCCCAACAGACACCCTCCTCTTTCTCCTGCAGACACTCTCCTCTTTCTCCTGCAGACACCCTCCTCTTTCTCCTACATACACTCTCCTCTTTCTCCTGCAGAAACCCTTCGCTTTCTCCTGCAGACACCCTCCTCTTTCCCCTGCAGAAACCCTGCTCTTTCTCCCGCATAAACCCTCCTCTTTCTCCTGCAGACACCCTCCTCTTTCCCCTGCAGACACTCTCCTCTTTCTCCTGCAGACACCCTTCTCTTTCTCCTGCAGAAACCCTCCTCTTTCTCCAACAGAAACCCTTCGCTTTCTCCTGCAGACACTCTCCTCTTCTCCTGCAGACACCCTCCTCTTTCCCCAACAGACACCCTCCTCTTTCTCCTGCAGACACTCTCCTCTTTCTCCTGCAGACACCCTCCTCTTTCTCCTACATACACTCTCCTCTTTCTCCTGCAGAAACCCTTCGCTTTCTCCTGCAGACACCCTCCTCTTTCCCCTGCAGAAACCCTGCTCTTTCTCCCGCAGAAACCCTCCTCTTTCTCCTGCAGACACCCTCCTCTTTCCCCTGCAGACACTCTCCTCTTTCTCCTGCAGACACCCTTCTCTTTCTCCTGCAGAAACCCTCCTCTTTCTCCAACAGAAACCCTTCGCTTTCTCCTGCAGACACCCTCATATTTCTCCTGCAGACACCCTCCTCTTTCTCCTGCAGACACGCCCCTCTTTCTCCTACAGACACCCTCATATTTCTCCTGCAGACACCCTTCTCTTTCTCCTGCAGAAACCCTCCTCTTTCTCCTGCAGACACTCTCCTCTTTCTCCTGCAGACACCCTCCTCTTCTCCTGCAGACACCCTCCTCTTTCCCCTGCAGACACTCTGCTCTTTCCCCTGCAGACACTCTCCTCTTCTCCTGCAGACACCCTCCTCTTTCCCCTGCAGACACCCTCCTCTTTCTCCTGCAGACACTCTCCTCTTTCTCCTGCAGACACCCTCCTCTTTCTCCTACATACACTCTCCTCTTTCCCCTGCAGAAACCCTGCTCTTTCTCATGCAGAAACCCTCCTCTTTCCCCTGCAGACACTCTACTCTTCTCCTGCAGACACCCTCCTCTTTCCCCTGCAGACACCCTCCTCTTTCTCCTGCAGACACTCTCCTCTTTCTCCTGCAGACACCCTCCTCTTTCTCCTGCAGACACGCCCCTCTTTCTCCTACAGACACCCTCATATTTCTCCTGCAGACACCCTTCTCTTTCTCCTGCAGAAACCCTCCTCTTTCTCCTGCAGACACCCTCCTCTTTCTCCTGCAGACACTCCCCTCTTTTCTCCTGCAGACACCCTCCTCTTCTCCTGCAGACACCCTCCTCTTTCCCCTGCAGACACTCTCCTCTTTCTCCTGCAGACACCCTCCTCCTCCTGCAGACACCCTCCTCTTTCCCCTGCAGACACTCTCCTCTTTCCCCTGCAGACACTCTCCTCTTTCTCCTGCAGACACCCTCCTCTTCTCCTTCCCCCTGCAGACACCCTCCTCTTTCTCCTGCAGACGCTCTCCTCTTTCTCCTGCAGACACCCTCCTCTTTCTCCTACATACACTCTCCTCTTTCCCCTGCAGAAACCCTGCTCTTTCTCCTGCAGAAACCCTCCTCTTTCCCCTGCAGACACTCTCCTCTTCTCCTGCAGACACCCTCCTCTTTCCCCTGCAGACACTCTCCTCTTTCCCCTGCAGACACTCTCCTCTTCTCCTGCAGACACCCTCCTCTTTCCCCTGCAGACACCCTCCTCTTTCTCCTGCAGACACTGTCCTCTTTCTCCTGCAGACACCCTCCTCTTTCTCCTGCAGACACGCCCCTCTTTCTCCTACAGACACCCTCATATTTCTCCTGCAGACACCCTTCTCTTTCTCCTGCAGACACCCTCCTCTTTCTCCTGCAGACACTCCCCTCTTTCTCCTGCAGACACCCTCCTCTTTCTCCTGCAGACACCCTCCTCTTTCTCCTGCAGACACTCTCCTCTTTTTCCTGCAGACACTCTCCTCTTTTTCCTGCAGAAACCCTTCGCTTTCTCCTGCAGACACCCTCATATTTCTCCTGCAGACACCCTCCTCTTTCTCCTGCAGACACCCTTCGCTTTCTCCTGAAGAAACCATCCTCTTTCTTTCCCTGCAGAAACCCTACTCTTTCTCCTGCAGAAACCCTCCTCTTTCCCTGCAGAAACCCTCCTCTTTCTCCTGCAGAAACCCTCCTCTTCTCTCCTGCAGACACCCTCCTCTTTCTCCTGCAGAAACCCTCTCTTTTCTCCTGCAGACACCCTCCTCTTTCTCCTGCAGACACCCTCCTCTTTCTCCTGCAGACACCCTCCTCTTTCTCCTGCAGACACCCTTTCTTTCTCCTGCAGACACCCTCCTCTTTCTCCTGCAGACACCCTCCTCTTTCTCCTGCAGACACCCTCCTCTTTCTCCTGCAGACACTTTCTCCTCCTCTTTCTCCTGCAGACACCCTCCTCTTTCTCCTGCAGACACTCTCCTCTTTCTCCTGCAGAAACCCTTCTCTTTCTCCTGCAGACACCCTCCTCTTTCCCCTGCAGAAACCCTGCTCTTTCTCCTGCAGAAACCCTCCTTTCTCTTTCTCAGACACCCTCCTCAGACACCCTCCTCTTTCCCTGCAGACACCTCCTCTTTCTCCTGCAGACACCCTTCCTCTTTCTCCCTGCAGAACCCTCCTGCAGACACCCTTTCTCCTACAGAAACCCTCAGCTTAATCCTGCAGAAACCCTCCTCTTTCTCCTGCAGACACCCTCCTCTTTCCCCTGCAGACACTCTCCTCTTCTCCTGCAGACACCCTCCTCTTTCCCCTGCAGAAACCCTCCTCTTTCTCCTGCAGACACTCCTCCTCTTTCTCCTGCAGAAACCCTCCTCTTTCTCCTGCAGACACCCTCCTCTTTCTCCTGCAGAAACCCTGCTCTTTCTCCTGCAGAACCCTCCTCTTTCTCCTGCAGAAACCCTCAGCTTCTCCTGCAGACACCCTCCTCTTTCTCCTGCAGAAACCCTCCTCTTTCTCCTGCAGACACCCTCCTCTTTCTCCTGCAGACACCCTCCTCTTTCCCCTGCAGAAACCCTGCTCTTTCTCCCGCAGAAACCCTCCTCTTTCTCCTACAGAAACCCTCAGCTTAATCCTGCAGACACCCTCCTCTTTCTCCTGCAGACACCCTCCTCTTTCCCCTGCAGAAACCCTCTCTTTCTCCTGCAGAAACCCTCCTCTTTCTCCTGCAGACACCCTCCTCTTCTCCTGCAGACACCCTCCTCTTTCCCCTGCAGACACCCTCCTCTTTCTCCTGCAGACACTCTCCTCTTTCTCCTGCAGACACCCTCCTCTTTCTCCTGCAGACACTCTCCTCTTTCTCCTGCAGACACCCTCCTCTTTCTCCTGCAGACACCCTCCTCTTTCTCCTGCAGACACCCTCCTCTTTCTCCTGCAGACACCCTCCTCTTTCTCCTGCAGACACTCTCCTCTTTTTCCTGCAGACACCCTCCTCTTTCCCCTGCAGACACTCTCCTCTTTCTCCTGCAGACACCCTCCTCTTCTCCTGCAGACACCCTCCTCTTTCCCCTGCAGACACTCTCCTCTTTCCCCTGCAGACACTCTCCTCTTCTCCTGCAGACACCCTCCTCTTTCCCCTGCAGACACCCTCCTCTTTCTCCTGCAGACACTCTCCTCTTTCTCCTGCAGACACCCTCCTCTTTCTCCTACATACACTCTCCTCTTTCTCCTGCAGAAACCCTTCGCTTTCTCCTGCAGACACCCTCCTCTTTCCCCTGCAGAAACCCTGCTCTTTCTCCCGCAGAAACCCTCCTCTTTCTCCTGCAGACACCCTCCTCTTTCCCCTGCAGACACTCTCCTCTTTCTCCTGCAGACACCCTTCTCTTTCTCCTGCAGAAACCCTCCTCTTTCTCCTACAGAAACCCTCAGCTTAATCCTGCAGAAACCCTCCTCTTTCTCCTGCAGACACCCTCCTCTTTCCCCTGCAGACACTCTCCTCTTCTCCTGCAGACACCCTCCTCTTTCCCCTGCAGAAACCCTGCTCTTTCTCCCGCAGAAACCCTACTCTTTCTCCTACAGAAACCCTCAGCTTAATCCTGCAGAAACCCTCCTCTTTCTCCTGCAGAAACCCTGCGCTTTTTCCTGCAGACACCCTCCTCTTCTCCTGCAGACACCCTCCTCTTTCCCCTGCAGACACTCTCCTCTTTCCCCTGCAGACACTCTCCTCTTCTCCTGCAGACACCCTCCTCTTTCCCCTGCAGACACCCTCCTCTTTCTCCTGCAGACACTCTCCTCTTTCTCCTGCAGACACCCTCCTCTTTCTCCTGCAGACACTCTCCTCTTTCTCCTGCAGACACCCTTCTCTTTCTCCTGCAGACACCCTCCTCTTTCCCCTGCAGAAACCCTGCTCTTTCTCCCGCAGAAACCCTCCTCTTTCTCCTGCAGACACCCTCCTCTTTCCCCTGCAGACACTCTCCTCTTTCTCCTGCAGACACCCTTCTCTTTCTCCTGCAGAAACCCTCCTCTTTCTCCAACAGAAACCCTTCGCTTTCTCCTGCAGACACCCTCCTCTTTCCCCTGCAGACACCCTCCTCTTTCTCCTGCAGACACCCTCCTCTTTCTCCTGCAGACACCCTCCTCTTTCTCCTGCAGACACCCCCTCTTTCTCCTACAGACACCCTCATTGCAGACACCCTTCTCTTTCTCCTGCAGAAACCCTCCTCTTTCTCCTGCAGACACCCTCCTCTTTCTCCTGCAGACACTCCTCTTTCTCCTCTTTCTCCCTGCAGACACCCTCCTCTTTCTCCTGCAGACACCCTCCTCTTTCCCCTGCAGACACTTCCTCTTTCTCCTGCAGACACCCTCCTCTTCTCCTGCAGACACCCTCCTCTTTCCCCTGCAGACACTCTCCTCTTTCTCCTGCAGACACCTCCTCTTCTCCTGCAGACACCCTCCTCTTTCCCCTGCAGACACCCTCCTCTTTCTCCTGCAGACCTCTCCTCTTTCTCCTGCAGACACCCTCCTCTTTCTCCTGCATACACTCTCCTCTTTCCCTGCAGAAACCCTGCTCTTTCTCCCCAGAAACCCTCCTCTTTCCCCTGCAGACACCCTACTCTTTCTCCTGCAGACACCCTCCTCTTTCTCCTGCAGACACCCTCCTCTTTCTCCTGCAGACACTCTCCTCTTCTCCTGCAGACACCCTCCTCTTTCCCCTGCAGACACCCTCCTCTTTCTCCTGCAGACACTGTCCTCTTTCTCCTGCAGACACCCTCCTCTTTCTCCTGCAGACACGCCCCTCTTTCTCCTACAGACACCCTCCTCTTTCTCCTGCAGACACCCTCCTCTTTCTCCTGCAGACACCCTCCTCTTTCTCCTGCAGACACTCCCCTCTTTCTCCTGCAGACACCCTCCTCTTTCTCCCTGCAGACACCCTCCTCTTTCTCCTGCAGACACTCTCCTCTTTCTCCTTCTCCTTTTCCTGCAGAAACCCTCCTTTTCTCCTGCAGACACCCTCATCTTTCTCCTGCAGACACCCTCCTCTTTCTCCTGCAGACACCCTCCTCTTTCTCCTGCAGACACCCTCCTCTTTCTCCTGCAGAAACCCTCCTCTTTCTCCTGCAGACACCCTCCTCTTTCTCCTGCAGAAACCCTCCTCTTTCTCCTGCAGACACCCTCCCCTTTCTTTCTCCTGCAGACCCTCCTCCCTCCTCTTTTCTCCTGCAGAAACCCTCCTCTTTCTCCCTGCTTCTCCTGCAGACACCCTCCTCTTTCTCCTGCAGACACCCTCCTCTTTCCCTGCAGACACCCTCCTCTTTCTCCTGCAGACACCCTCCTCTTTCTCCTGCAGACACCCTTTTTCTCCTACAGAAACCCTCCTCTTTCTCCTGCAGACACCCTCCTCTTTCTCCTGCAGACACCCTCCTCTTTCTCCTGCAGACACCCTCTCTTTCTCCTGCAGACACCCTCCTCTTTCTCCTGCAGACACCCTCCTCTTTCTCCTGCAGAAACCCTCCTCTTTCTCCTGCAGACACCCTCCTCTTTCTCCTGCAGACACCCTCCTCTTTCTCCTGCAGAAACCCTCCTCTTTCTCCTGCAGAAACCCTCCTCTTTCTCCTGCAGACACCCTCCTCTTTCTCCTGCAGACACCCTCCTCTTTCCTCCTCTTTCTCCTGCAGACACCCTCCTCTTTCTCCTTCTCCTGCAGACACCCTCCTCTTTCTCCTGCAGACACCCTCAGCAGAAACCCTCCTCTTTCTCCTGCAGAACCCTCCTCTTTCTCCTGCAGAAACCCTCCTCTTTCTCCTGCAGACACCCTCCTCTTTCTCCTGCAGACACCCTCCTCTTTCCTGCAGACACCCTCCTCTTTCTCCTGCAGAAACCCTCCTCTTTCTCCTGCAGACACCCTCCTCTTTCTCCTGCAGACACCCTCCTCTTTCTCCTGCAGACACCCTCCTCTTTCTCCTGCAGACACCCTCTCTTTCCCTGCAGACACCCTCCTCTTTCTCCTGAGACACCCTCCTCTTTCTCCTGCAGACACCCTCCTCTTTCTCCTGCAGACACCCTCCTCTTTCTCCTGCAGACACCCTCCTCTTTCTCCTGCAGACACCCCTCCTCTTTCTCCTGCAGACACCCTCCTCTTTCTCCTGCAGAAACCCTCCTCTTTCTCCTGCAGACACCCTCCTCTTTCTCCTGCAGACACCCTCCTCTTTCTCCTGCAGACACCCTCCTCTTTCTCCTGCAGACACCCTCCTCTTTCTCCTGCAGACACCCTCCTCTTTCTCCTGCAGACACCTCCTCTTTCTCCTGCAGACACCCTCCTCTTTCTCCTGCAGACACCCTCCTCTTTCTCCTGCAGACACCCTCCTCTTTCTCCTGCAGACACCCTCCTCTTTCTCCTGCAGACACCCTCCTCTTTCTCCTGCAGACACCCTCCTCTTTCTCCTGCAGACACCCTCCTCTTTCTCCTGCAGACACCCTCCTCTTTCTCCTGCAGACACCCTCCTCTTTCTCCTGCAGACACCCTCCTCTTTCTCCTGCAGACACCCTCCTCTTTCTCCTGCAGACACCCTCCTCTTTCTCCTGCAGACACCCTCCTCTTTCTCCTGCAGACACCCTCCTCTTTCTCCTGCAGACACCCTCCTCTTTCTCCCTGCAGACACCTCCTCTTTCTCCTGCAGAAACCCTCCTTTCTCCTGCAGACACCCTCCTCTTTCTCCTGCAGACACCCTCCTCTTTCTCCTGCAGAAACCCTCCTCTTTCTCCTGCAGAAACCCTCTCTTTCTCCTGCAGACACCCTCCTCTTTCTCCTGAGACACCCTCCTCTTTCTCCTGCAGACACCCTCCTCTTTCTCCTGCAGACACCCTTCTCTTTCTCCTGCAGAAACCCTCCT
Organism: Oncorhynchus nerka; assembly: GCF_034236695.1. Classification (NCBI taxonomy): domain Eukaryota; kingdom Metazoa; phylum Chordata; class Actinopteri; order Salmoniformes; family Salmonidae; genus Oncorhynchus; species Oncorhynchus nerka. The sequence continues at coordinate 31,900,123 of NC_088396.1, read as the reverse complement.
CTTTCTCCTACAGAAACCCTCCTCTTTCTCCTACAGAACCCTCCTCTTTCTCCTGCAGAAACCCTCCTCTTTCTCCTGCAGACACCCTCCTCTTTCTCCTGCAGACACCCTCCTCTTTCTCCTGCAGACACCCTCCTCTTTCTCCTGCAGAAACCCTCCTCTTTCTCCTGCAGAAACCCTCCTCTTTCTCCTGCAGACACCCTTCTCTTTCTCCTGCAGAAACCCTCTCCTGCAGACACCCTCCTCTTTCTCCTGCAGACACTCCCCTCTTTATCCTGCAGACACCCTCCTCTTTCTCCCTGCAGACACCCTCCTCTTTCTCCTGCAGAAACCCTCCTCTTTCTCCTGCAGACACCCTCCTCTTTCTCCTGCAGACACCCTCATCTTTCTCCTGCAGACACCCTCCTCTTTCTCCTGCAGACACCCTCCTCTTTCGCCTGCAGACACTCTCCTCTTTCTCCTGCAGAAACCCTTCGCTTTCTCCTGCAGACACCCTCCTCTTTCTCCTGCAGAAACCCTCCTCTTTCTCCTGCAGAAACCCTCCTCTTTCTCTTTCTCCTGCAGACACCCTCCTCTTTCTCCTGCAGACACCCTCCTCTCCCCTGCAGACACCCTCCTCTTTCTCCTGCAGACACCCTCCTCTTTCTCCTGCAGACACCCTCCTCTTTCTCCTGCAGACACCCTCCGCTTTCTCCTGCAGACACCCTCCTCTTTCTCCTGCAGACACCCTCCTCTTTCTCCTGCAGACACCCTCCTCTTTCTCCTGCAGACACCCTCCTCTTTCTCCTGCAGACACCTCCTCTTTCTCCTGCAGACACCCTCCTCTTTCTCCTGCAGACACCCTCCTCTTTCTCCTGCAGACACCCTTTCTCCTGCTCTTTCTCCTGCAGACACCCTCCTCTTTCTCCTGCAGACACCCTCCTCTTTCTCCTGCAGACACCCTCCTCTTTCTCCTGCAGACACTCTCCTCTTTCCCTGCAGACACCCTCCTCTTTTCTCCTGCAGACACCCTCCTCTTTCCTCCTGCAGAAACCCTTCTTTCTCCTGCAGACACCCTCCTCTTTCTCCTGCAGAAACCCTCCTCTTTCTCCTGCAGACACCCTCTCTTTCTCCTGCAGACACCCTCCTCTTTCTCCTGCAGACACCCTCCTCTTTCTCCTGCAGACACCCTCCTCTTTCTCCTGCAGACACCCTCCTCTTTCTCCTGCAGACACCCTCCTCTTTCTCCTGCAGACACCCTCCTCTTTCCCTGCAGACACCCTCCTCTTTCTCCTGCAGACACCCTCCTCTTTCTCCTGCAGACACCCTCCTCTTTCTCCTGCAGACACTCTCCTCCTCCTTCCCTGCAGACACCCTCCTCTTTCTCCTGCAGACACCTCCTCTTTCTCCTGCAGACACCCTCCTCTTTCTCCTGCAGACACCCTCCTCTTTCTCCTGCAGACACCTCCTCCTCTTTCTCCTGCAGACACCCTCCTCTTTCCCTGCAGACACCCTCCTCTTTCTCCTGCAGACACCCTCCTCTTTCTCCTGCAGACACCCTCCTCTTTCTCCTGCAGACACCCTCCTCTTTCTCCTGCAGACACCCTCCTCTTTCTCCTGCAGACACCCTCCTCTTTCTCCTGCAGACACCCTCCTCTTTCTCCTGCAGACACCCTCCTCTTTCTCCTGCAGAAACCCTCCTCTTTCTCCTGCAGACACCCTCCTCTTTCTCCTGCAGACACCCTCCTCTTTCTCCTGCAGACACCCTCCTCTTTTCTCCTGCAGACACCCTCCTCTTTCTCCTGCAGACACCCTCCTCTTTCTCCTGCAGACACCCTCCTCTTTCTCCTGCAGACACCCTCCTCTTTCTCCTGCAGAACCCTCCTCTTTCTCCTGCAGACACCCTCCTCTTTCTCCTGCAGACACCCTCCTCTTTCTCCTGCAGACACCCTCCCTCCTCCTGCAGACACCCTCTTTTCTCCTGCAGACACTCTCCTCTTTCTCCTGCAGACACCCTCCAGAGACACCCTCCTCTTTCTCCTGCAGACACCTGCTTTCTCTTTTTCTCCTGCAGACACCCTCCTCTTTCTCCTGCAGACACCCTCCTCTTTCTCCTGCAGACACCCTCCTCTTTCTCCTGCAGACCCTCCTCTTTCTCCTGCAGACACCCTCCTCTTTCCCTGCAGACACCCTCCTCTTTCTCCTGCAGACACCTCTCTTCTTTCTCCTGCAGACACCCTCTTTCTCCTGCAGACACCCTTCTTTCCCTGCAGACACCCTCCTCTTTCTCCTGCAGACACCCTCCTCTTTCTCCTGCAGACACCCTCCTCTTTCTCCTGCAGAAACCCTCCTCTTTCTCCTGCAGACACCCTCCTCTTTCTCCTGCAGACACCCTCCTCTTTCTCCTGCAGACACCCTCCTCTTTCTCCTGCAGACACCCTCCTCTTTCTCCTGCAGACACCCTCCTCTTTCTCCTGCAGACACCCTCCTCTTTCTCCTGCAGACACCCTCCTCTTTCTCCTGAAACAGACACCTGCTCCTCTTTCTCCTGCAGACACCCTCCTCTTTCTCCTGCAGACACTCTCCTCTTTCTCCTGCAGACACCCTCCTCTTTCTCCTGCAGACACCCTCCTCTTTCTCCTGCAGACACCCTCTTTCTCCTCTTTCTCCCTGCAGACACCCTCCTCTTTCTCCTGCAGACACCCTCCTCTTTCTCCTGCAGAACCCTCCTCTTTCTCCTGCAGACACCCTCCTCTTTCTCCTGCAGACACCCTCCTCTTTCCCTGCAGACACCCTTCTCTTTCTCCTGCAGAAACCCTCTCTTTCTCCTGCAGACACCCTCATCTTTCTCCTGCAGACACCCTCCTCTTTCTCCTGCAGACACCCTCCTCTTTCTCCTGCAGACACCCTCTTTCTCCTGCAGACACCCTCCTCTTTCTCCTGCAGACACCCTCCTCTTTCTCCTGCAGACACCCTCTCTTTCTCCTGCAGACACCCTCCTCTTTCTCCTGCAGACACCCTCCTCTTTCTCCTGCAGACACCCTCCTCTTTCTCCCTGCAGACACCCTCTTTCTCCTGCTTTCTCTCCTGCAGAACCCTCCTCTTTCCCTCAGACACCCTCCTCTTTCTCCTGCAGACACCTCCTCTTTCTCCTGCAGACACCCTCCTCTTTCTCCTGCAGAAACCCTCCTGCAGACACCCTCCTCTTTCTCCTGCAGACACCCTCCTCTTTCTCCTGCAGACACCTCCTCTTTCTCCTGCAGACACTCTCCTCTTTCTCCTGCAGACACCCTCCTCTTTCTCCTGCAGACACCCTCCTCTTTCTCCTGCAGACACCCTCCTCTTTCTCCTGCAGACTTTCTTTCCCTGCAGACACCCTCCTCTTTCTCCTGCAGACACCCCTCTTTCTCCTGCAGACACCCTCCTCCTCTTTCCCTGCAGACACCCTCCTCTTTCTCCTGCAGACACCCTCCTCTTTCTCCTGCAGACACCCTCCTCCTGCAGACACCCTCTCTCCTGCAGACACCCTCCTCTTTCTCCTGCAGACACCCTCCTCTTTCTCCTGCAGAAACCCTCCTCTTTCTCCTGCAGACACCCTCCTCTTTCTCCTGCAGACACTTCCTCTCTCCTGCAGACACCCTCCTCTTCTCCTGCAGCAGACACCCTCCTCTTTCTCCTGCAGACACCCTCCTTTCTCCTGCAGACACCCTCCTCTTTCTCTTTCCTGCAGACACCCTCCTCTTTCTCCTGCAGACACCCTCCTCTTTTCTCCTGCAGACACCCTCCTCTTTCTCCTGCAGACACCCTCCTCTTTCTCCTGCAGAAACCCTCCTCTTTCTCCTGCAGACACCCTCCTCTTTCTCCTGCAGACACCCTCCTCTTTCTCCTGCAGACACCCTCCTCTTTCTCCTGCAGACACCCTCCTCTTTCTCCTGCAGACACCCTCCTCTTTCTCCTGCAGACACCCTCTCTTTCTCCTGCAGACACCCTCCTCTTTCTCCTGCAGACACCCTCCTCTTTCTCCTGCAGACACCCTCCTCTTTCTCCTGCAGACACCCTCCTCTTTCTCCTGCAGACACCCTCAGACTCTTTCTCCTGCAGACACCCTCCTCTTTCTCCTGCAGACACCCTCTTTCTCCTCAGACACCCTTTCTCCTGCAGACACCCTCCTCTTTCTCCTGCAGACACCCTCCTCTTTCTCCTGCAGACACCTCTCTCCTTCTTTCCCTGCAGACACCCTCCTCTTTCTCCTTCTCCTCCTGCAGACACCCTCCTCTTTCTCCTGCAGACACCCTCCTCTTTCCCCTGCAGACACCCTCCTCTTTCTCCTGCAGACACCCTCCTCTTTCTCCTGCAGACACCCTCCTCTTTCTCCTGCAGACACCCTCCTCTTTCTCCTGCAGACACCCTCCTCTTTCTCCTGCAGACACCCTCCTCTTTCTCCTGCAGACACCCTCTCTCTTTCTCCTGCAGACACCCTCCTCTTTCTCTTTCTCCTGCAGACACCCTCCTCTTTCTCCTGCAGACACCCTCCTCTTTCTCCTGCAGACACCCTCCTCTTTCTCCTGCAGACACCCTCCTCTTTCTCTGCAGACACTCTCCTCTTTCTCCTGCAGACACCTCCTCTTTCTCCTGCAGACACCCTCCTCTTTCTCCTGCAGACACCCTCCTCTTTCTCCTGCAGACACCCTCCTCTTTCTCCTGCAGACACCCTCCTCTTTCTCCCTGCAGACACCCTCCTCTTTCTCCTGCAGACACCCTCTCTTTCTCCTGCAG